>NW_020837971.1:7049729-7289730 GCF_003676395.1 Aethalodelphis obliquidens
TTTTTTTTTTTTTTTTTTTTTTTTTTTTTTTTTGCGGCACGCGGGCCTCTCACTGTTGTGGCTTATCCCGTTGCGGAGCGCAGGCTCAGTGGCCACAGCTCACGGGCCCAGCCGCTCCGCGGCATGTGGGATCTTCCCGGACCGGGGCACGAGCCCGTGTCCCCTGCATCGGCAAGCGGACTGTCAACCACTGCGCCACTAGGGAAGCCCAGAAATATTCATTCTTTTTGCTCTACGAGTGGCTGGTTTCACCAACTTGTAATAATTACCCGCACTGCAAGGCAATATTTATTAGATACCTTAAGGCTAGTGAATCATAAAAACAGGCAAATGACAACAACAACAAAAAAGGTTATTAGTATTAATTATTAGGAGTATCTCTTGATTTTAGGGTAATCCCTCACAAAATATTTATTAATCACTACTTGGTCATTTGCTGCCCTCTCACACGCACCCAATGGATCTTGGATCATCTTACTAAAAGATTAGGAATGAATCTAAAGTGCCGGTCTTACAGAAAGGCAAATACTGAAAATATCATTTATATGTGGAATCTAAAAAAACCGAACTCGTAGAAACAGAGTAGAGTGGTGGTTACCAGGAGCTGGGGGGTGGCGGAAGTGGGGAGATGTTGGTCAAAGAGTACACACTTCTAGTTATAAGACACATAAGTTCTGGGGTTGAATATACAGCATGGTGATTATAGTTAACAATATTGTATTATATACTTGAAAGTTGCCAAGAGAATAAATCTTAAACATTCTCACCATAAAAAAGAAATGATAATTATGGACAGGATGGAGGTATGAGCTAATGCTGTGATGGCAATCATTTTGCAAAATACAAATGTATCAAATCAACACATTGTACACCTTAAACAATAAGTCAGTTATATCTGAATAAAGCTGGGGGGAGGGAAATATTAAAAAATAAAGTTCAGGTCTTTCAGCATGGAGCTCTCCAGAAGTTTATAAATCGTTGAACATCTTTTTCCTAAATGTCAGTTTCCTGAGCCCTACAGAAGACGTACATATGCCTTCAGATTCTTTTCTTAGTACACGTGCTGAAGAGAGTGAACGACATGCGAAGAGCCCTTTCCAATTTCTACTTCGAAGAGCATATTAGTGGACGCTGCAGTGGTGCTGGAGGGACCATCCACATCTGCCTTTAAGGGGCTAAGCCTGGACACAGGACAGGTTTTCTGTGAGGAAAAATCCTGAAGCCCTTGATCTAGTGTCAACTGTGTTTACTAGTTCTTGATACATTTTCTTTTTTAAAATATATAACCCGCACACTCACAATAACATTTTAAATTTAGAATTATTGATAAGTAGTATTTCCTATCAATAATCTTATATAGGAGTCTTATGTATCGTACCAAATGAATAGTTTCTTAAAATTTTATTGAAGTATAGGTGATTTACAATGTTGTGTTAATTTCTGCCATACAGCAAAGTGACTCAGTTATACATATATATTCTTTTTTATATTCTTTTCCATTATGGTTTATCACAGGATATTGAATATAGTTCCCTGTGCTATACAGTAGGACCTTGTTGCTTATCCATTCTATGTAAATAGTTTGCATCTGCTAATCCCAAACTCCCAGTCCTTCACTTACTCACCACTCTCCCCGTTGGCAACCGCAAGTCTGTTCTCTATGTCTGTGAGTCTGTTTCTGTTTCATAGATAGGTTCATTTGTGTCATATTTTAGATTCCACATATAAGTGATATCATATGGTATTTGTCTTTCTCTTTCTAACTTTGCTTAGTATGATAATCTCTAGGTCCATCCATGTTGCTGCAAATGGCATTATTTCATTCTTTTTTATGGCTGAATAATATTCCATTGTGTGTGTATATATAGATAGAGAGATATAGATATATACGCACTACATCTTCTTTGTCCATTCATCTGTTGATGGACACTTAGGTTGTTTCCATGTCTTGGCTCTCGTGAATAGTGCTGCTATGAACATAGGGGTGCATGTATCTTTTCGAATTATAGTTTTATCTGGATATATGCCCAGGAGTGGGATTGCTGGATCATATGGCAACTCTGTTTTTAGTTTTTTGAGGAACCTCCATACTGTTCTCCATGGTGGCTGCACCAATTCACATTCCCACCAACAGTGTAGGAGGGTTCCCTTTTCTCCACACCCTCTCCAGCATTTACTGTTTGTAGACTTTTTGATGGTGGCCATCCTCTGGTGTGAGGTGATACCTCGTTGTAGTTTTTATTTGCTTCTCTAATAATTAGCGATGATGAGCATCTTTTCATGTGCCTGTTGGCCATCTGTATATCTTCTTTGGAAAATTGTCTGTTTAGGTCTTCTGCCCATTTTTTGATTGGGTTGGTTGTTTGTTTTGTTATTGAATTGTATGAGCTGTTTGTATATTTTGGAAATTAAGCCCTTGTCAGTTGCATCATTTGCAAATATTTTCTGCCAGTCCATAGGTTGTCTTTTCATTTTGTTTATGGTTTCCTTTGCTGTGCAAAAGCATATAAGTTTGATTAGATCCCATTTGTTTATTTTTGCTAAGGAAATTATTATTGAGGGTAAAAGGAGTCTGTCCCAAACAGGACAGAGGAAGTTCATTCTTCTGTGGCTCAGATACCCTGGATTTGAATGTTAGTCATTTCATTGGTGAATCTTTCCTGAGCACCAGTGATGCTCACAAGCCAGGTGCCGGGGATTCAGTGATAAGCAAGATGAACACAATTCTAGCTACTTGGAGCACATAGTCTATAAGTAAGCAATTAGAATAAATTATGATCAGTGCTCCAGTAGGAAAGAAGCAGGCTATACCTGACAGGAACACTGCTTCTAGTCTGCAGGGGCCAGAGAAAGCTTCTTGGAGGAAGCAACAAGTAAGCTGAAATCTGAAGGAGTGAGCCAGGTGAAGGGGAAGAACGTGCCAGATGAGAGGTGTATCTGCAGCACCTCAGAGAGCGCAGGCACAGTGCTCCTAACACCTGAGGTCCTGCATGCCTGGAAGGTAGAGGGTAACATGAGGAATGCTAAAAGGAGCAGCCAGAGTGCCAGCCGTGATGGGCCCCATGAACCATGGACTTCATCCAAGGACAATGAGAAGCCATGGCAGGGATTAAGCAGGGGTGACATGATCAGACTTGTGCTTCAAAGGGGGTGGAAATCAAATTGTGAAGGATCAAGACAAGAGGCAGAGGGACCAGAGGGGAGGCTTCACAGAAGATCCCAGGCAAGAGATGATGGTATATGAAGAAGTGCAGTGGCAGGCAGGCGGAGAAGTGCTTGGTTGGAAAAAGGTTTCAAAGTAGAATCTACAAGGCTTGATGAGACAAGGTCATTCTTCTCCTCCACTTTGAGCCACAGGAAGGATGATGGTGCCTGTAGCTGAGAAAGGGAACATCAGTGGAGTCGTAAGTTGGAGACATGGAGGGAAATTGGAGGAGGGAAGACATGAGTTCCTTTGGGGTGGGGTGACCATATCGTTTATTTTCCAGACCAGCACACATCTGAAAAGGAAAGGAGGTACTATTGGTACTATTGGGACAACAATATAAACTGAGCCTGTTCCTGGAAAACCAGACATACGGTCCTTCTCGTGTGGGGACATATTGAGGTGGGAGGTACCAATAAGATATTCAAATGAAGATATCCATTAGACAGCAGATATATGTGTCTGAGTTTATGCGAAATTCTTTTATTTATTTATTTATTTACTTACTTATTTGTTTATTTATTTATTTATTTATTTATGGCTGTTGCTGCGCTCAGGCTTTCTCTAGTTCATTGTGGCGCATGGGCTTCTCATTGCAGTGGCTTCTCTTGTTGCGGAGCACAGGCTGTAGGCGCGTGGGCTTCAGTAGTTGTGGCACACGGGCTTAGTAGTTGTGGCTTGCGGGCTTAGTTGCTCCAGGGCATGTGGGATCTTCCTGGACCAGGGCTCGAACCCGTGTCCCCTGCATTGGCAGGTGGATTCTTAACCACTGCGCCACCAGGGAAACCTTATGTGAAATTCTTGACCAAAGGGTTTTCCACCAAGAGAACAATTAAGGGAGTTGTTTCTTTCCAATTGCTCTATGATGTTTAATTGACACATTTTATGACTGTTGTCATTATAGCTGCCAGAATAAACTGGCAGCAAAGGATTATTGCTCTGTCCTTTCCCTTATAGCATTTCTTATATCAGGGGGTCCAGGAATACCGTGAGTGTGCCCAGGAGAACTGTCTCCATCTTGAAGTTAGAGTCAGGATGAAATGTGATCAAAGGCAACTTGCCTAAAGTCAGACTTTTAATGGGGGTCAGTTAAGAGAACAGGGATGGATGAGCACACATATATCCCAATCCTGGAGGGAAAAAAAAACTAAACAGTATATTCTACTGACTCTGAGTTAGTGGCATCATTTTATATCTGGATGACAGCATGTTGTTGCCGTGGTTGTTATAATCATTAGCAATTATCATTATGACAGATGCCACATTGATTCTCGGCATCAGTCTTTGTCAAAGCTAGCATAAATGAATGCATATATTAAAGCTCTTTCCACTTTTAGTTCATTCTCATTTTGAAGGCTGAACCTGAAATAACATGAAGACATTTATTACTGTCATCTACTAGCTGATTGTATCATCATGAGAGAAAGCTATTTTAGAGAATACACACAACAATGATGGATTTGGACAGTAAGTCTGCAGAATTAATACAGCTCACAAACAGTAAATATTTAAATTATTAGTTGATAATTTGTAAGCTGAATGTACTAATACAGAGAATTATTTCTCTAATGTTGACAAAATTAGAGCAGGTGAAAATTTAAGAGTTGCCAGTATGGAGACTCACGCTTCTCTCCGTGTCCGAGCATCCGTGAGCTCTGTTGTGTGTTGTGTGTTGTGTATGCTGTCTTACCTGGAAAGTGATCGACAACATTTTCTCAGTGATTGATCTTCATTAAAATCTAGAAAGTCTCCTTCTGAGCTTCAATTAATTATTTTTTGGGCATGACCACTACTGATGGAGAGCCAGCAGCTGCTGAGAAAGCAATGATCTCCGAAAGGAAAGGGAAATGACCCAAGTGGCCATCCCTAGTAGGATGGATGAATAAATTGGTGTGTTCATGCAATGGAATACTATACAGCAATGGAAATAAAAGAGGCACAGCTACCCACATCAACACGGATGAACCTTACAATGCACAAAGCTGAGTGAAAGAAAGAGAACACATAGTATACCTCTAGGATCAGAAGCTGGACTTAGAATACTGTTGGAATGTGTTCATAGCTGATAACCCCATAATGAAAAGGAAGGAAGTGATTGTCATGAAAGATAGAATGGTGTCACTCCCAGAGGGAAGAGAAGGTCATGTGACTGGGGAGGGGCATGTGGGGTTTCCAGGATGCTGGCAATGTCCTGTTTTTTGACCTGACTAGTGTTCACTTTATAATAAATTGTTAGTCTGTGCATTTGTATCTTATGCACTTTTCTGAGTGTGTACTTCACACACAAAAAAATTCTTTTAAGATAAAGAGACCACTTGAGTAGTGATTTGAGGGAACCTAAATTGCAAATTTTTAAAATTCTAATTACAATGATTTACTCCCCAAAGGAATAATTTGGGGAATATTCCCAAATATTCTATTCCCTAAAAGAATTCTTCCAGCTCTACCTTTTCCTCCTTCTGTTCAGAAGTCTCCCCCAATACCATCTCCCCCTCAGAGGGCCCTTTCTTTTAATTCCACTCGATTCTCCCCTGCCCCCTACCCCACCCATAGTAGGCTCCCATGACCTCAACTGTCTCTTGGTTTCTGACACAAGGAGAGGTCGTCTCTTGGCAGGCAGCAGGCACGACTGTTGGGAGACACTGGGTAACCACACTGCCTCATAGCAGCACTGGGGGAAAGAGACTCAGTGGTGAGAACAGCCTCCCGCCCAACTTACAGTATTGGCAATGTACCCTCCTCTTTGAAGAATGAGGGATTTATGCAGGGAACTACTTTGCTCATTCAGAGTGCAGAGGCCTCGTAGCTGTCCACAACATTCCAGACAGGCTGGCACCCCTTTCACAATGAGGAGAATTAGCCCGTGGTGTACTTCCTGTCACCTGTTCTAGAACATTCCACAACAGTCTCCACCTTCCTTATAAATATGAGATTGAGATCCCTGCTTGAAAGAACAACTTGAAAAACTGAGCCCTATTAGAAAACCTTTATTCCAAAGTCTCCTGGGAACATTTTTTTACAGCCATCACCTCTGCTAATAGATGGCAAGCTTCTCCCCAGCTAGGCCCACCAGGAGGAACAAGAATCAGCAGTGTAGGTAAGAATCCTGTCTAAAAACCTCGTACCTGTTACAAACCTCATTTCCTTTCAGCCAAGCAGGATTCCATCCTGCTACCCAGGACTGGTGGGGATCTGCGCTAAGCTTCAGGGCTGCGTGAACCACTACACTGTCTCCTGAGATTGCTTCGTAAAAAGATGCATTTGCAGAGGATTATCAGATAGTCTATACAAAGCATAAATGTGAGCTCTAGCTTGAACCTGTTCTATTTCCTTGGATTTGAAATCATCACCTTTGATCTTAATTTTAGTCCTCTATGGTAACCATGGTTTCAGAATTCTTCTTCCAATTATTATTAGCAGTTACATAAAGGAGATACTGGGTTTAATCTCTTAAGCCTCCTCTGAAATTTCTGCTTTGGTCTGCGTGGGAATTCACTTATAAAATGAACTTTGGACCCTGCTTTTCCAGGCAGACAGTGGCTGTCAGAGCTGAGCAGTTTCACTTTCAGGCCACTCAGCTTGGCAGAGGGCTCGGGCCTAAGCAACCTTTGCCCGAGTGTAGAAATAGCTCATCTTGCTCCAGTCACGGCCTCCCTGGGGCCTCCCAGCCTCGGGCTGTTTTAACACCACTGCATTTGTCAAGAAAATGCCCTTACCAAGCCTGCCTCATTAGCTCTCTGTCGTGTGGCTTTCCAGAGTCCTCTGGGTCAAGCCCATACTTCTGACCGTTACCACCTTAACTTCCGGACAACTGTCTCCTCCAGTCATTCTGTAGCTCCTCTCCAGCTTTTGTCCCTTCTCCCTCCTCTACTTCCCACCCTGTTAAACTCTTCAAGCCCAAGACCCCCAGCACCCTGGCCACCCCAACGCGCAGGGGCCTCTCTCTGCTCTGAAGCTGGGAGTGCCCTGCTCTGCCTCTCCAGGCACTTCACTGGAGTGTTGTTTATCTCAGCTTAGGTAGAGCTAGCTTGCCATCTTCATTAAAATCTCCTGAGGGTGGAGCCCTGTCCAATGCTTTGTGCGCAGACAGTGCCTATCCCGTGGGGCATTCAATATTGATGTGTCAAGTAAAGGCTCAGATTTTTTTAACCTCACCCCATAATCTTCAATCAGCTCTCACAGGCATCTCCCCACCACTTTCCTCCTCACCTGATTAATCTTCTCTAATGGCTGTCTTGATGCAGCCCAACCCCAAATCAAAGAACAACACGGCTTTCTTGTTCCAGGGAAGTTTTCTCACGTAGATGCCACCTTTTTTAATAACCTTACTTTCCAACTCTATCTCTGGATTCCATCCCTTTCCCAATCTCTTGCAAAACTTATTTGCTTGTTTTTCAGTCAGTAGTGTAATCTTTACTCTTTTTCATCTTTCTCCATTAGACTGGGAGAATCCCAAGGACAAAAACCATGCCTGTGCTTTATTATATAGCCCCAAGGGTTTCACATCCCTAAGAAACTCGGAGGCCTTCCCTGATTCACTGATTGACAGTTTTAGGCAGAGATTCACAGAAGCCTTCTCCATCGGACAGTACCATTTGTCTCATTTTAATCCCATATTAACCCCCTTAACCGTACCCTTACACCCTTCTGCTCTGAACAGTCCCTCCCTCACACTACATCATCAACTGTCCTTTGAAATCCTCCCATTGCTGACTCATCATAAAGTCTTCACTTGAAATATTAAGGACTTAAACCATGCTGGCTATTTAAATTTAAACTAATTAAAATTAAATAGTTTATTTCCTAAAGTTTCCAGTTTAGTCACACTAGCTGCATTTCAAATGATCAGTAGCCACATGTGGCCAGTGCCTACCATATTGGACAGCACGGATACAGAACATTTCCAACATAACACAAAGTTGTATTGGACAGTGCTGACTTAGAGCAAGCAAGAAGAGTGATGAGAAAACAGGGGAAGGAAGGATTTATTGAGCCAGCAGGGGTCATCTAGTTCATTTCAGAACTCTTAGGGATGAATGTGCCTAAACTCTTCTGAGGTTATGGTAGTTCATTTTCCCGTTCTGTTTCATTTTCTATCAATTTCAAGGAGAGTCTTTTCACCACCTTCTGGGTAATCTATCGAACCTATCACAATCCATACAGGCAGGAAGTTCTAACATTATTTGTGGAATTCCTTGCTTGCCTGAGACAGCTGACCTGGGTAGCCCAATATATGTGATCTTTAAACATCTACTTGATTTTTTTAAACACAGTTTCAGTTTTATGCTTTACTGAGATTCTTTTGTTCTTGACCCTGAGAGGGCATATTATTATGGACTCAGGTTTACAAGTGAAATAATTAATAATCTAAATTTCAGATATTCAGAAGTACTCAGAGAGGAAACTAGAGCAAAGCCAGAAAAACAAAGATGTTTCACTTTTCCTATAAGGTGGTTATTTACATGGGTTACATTTGGGAATTTGTTAGCTTGTTTTAAAAGGAATTCCTATACAAATTCAAGATCCTTGAGATTTCATGGTTTTTTTTGGTTTTTATTTGTTTGTTTTCGCCACCCCGTGTGGCTTGTGGGATGTTAATTCCCCAACTGGGGATTGAACCCGGGCCCTGGCAGTGAAAGCACGGAGTCCCAACCACTGGACCACCAGAGAATTCCCTGAGATTTTGTCTTTAAGTGCTAGTTTTTAGGTTTCTTCCTCTTTTTTATCTCTGGTAATGCCATCACCAACACTGAGATTCTCTTTTCTCATTATAGAAGAGACTGCCTGTACAATTCATAGCTATGTAGAAACTTAAGAGAAAATATATTATGGCCCCTGTTGATATTCATAATGTTTATTTTACATGCATTAGGCAAAGGCCCAAACCAGGGCTTCCCTGGTGGCTCAGTGGTTGAGAGTCCGCCTGCCGATGCAGGGGACACGGGTTTGTGCCCTGGTCTGGGAAGATCCCACATGCCGCGGAGCGGCTGGGCCCGTGAGCCATGGCCGCTGAGCCTGTGCGTCTGGAGCCTGTGCTCCACGACGGGAGAGGCCAAAACAGTGAGAGGCCCGCGTACCGCAAAAAAAGAAAAAAAAAAAAAGACCCAAATCATTCCCAGCATTACTAAATGGATTTAATATCAGCTTAATTTGATCCCTGTAAAGGCAGCTAAAAATTTTTCATCTTGATCCTGCTAAGAAAATAGTAAATCACATGAATGATGGGGAATGTGCTTGCATTTCTAATAATGGTTCCAAAACAGATGGTCCCTATTTACAACCATCACAATTAACATATCACCACTGGCAATCCACCACAGCTCACCAGAGTTCAGTTTTTTGTTTTTTTCAGTTTTATGCAAACCTCTTCTGCCCTTTATCTGTCTCTAAAAGGATACATTCCTCTAGTACATTTGGATCTGGAAAAAAATAAGAAAACAACCGTGCTGTCTGCTCTCTCAACTACTTACATTCAGCTTTGCACAGGAGCCTCGTACATGATTACACACAGAAAACTCTGACCCTGGCTTCTGAATGATTTCTCAATATCCCAGGAGAAAATAACTTGCAGTAGGAAGCTTGTGCCTTTTTTCCCTCTTCTCATAAAAACAGCAGTTGTATTACTCCTGTAATATAAAGTATATGTCCTTCGGCACTAATACCCCATGTTACAGCAGTTAATCGCTTTAAATGCAGTTCACGGGGAAGCCCTTTGCTCAAAAGTAATCATGACCATTCAGGATTCCAGTCGTTTTATATCAGAGCTCATTAATATTTGCATATTTTAATAGGGATTCCACACCATCTTTATGAATCCACCACTGCAGCCTATATTTTTGAAGGCACCCAGTTTGTCAAGAAGCAATCAGTTTCAAAATTTACAAAGAAACAAACATGGCTATAGAGAAGCTTCAGCTGCCACAATAGTCCCCACTGTCACCAGGTCCCTGATGAAAGGGAAACTCTAGGATCAAAGCAATGCACAAGATGAGCTGATTGTGACTTTTTTTTTTTTAATGAGAGAGAAACTCTCTCCGTTCTCTTTCCTTGTGTGTTTAACAATTTGGGCTCCATATTCATATTATTGCAAAATTCTCTCCAGGAAAATTAAGCTCATCAGGACGTTTGCATCTTCTCACTCATACACATCTGGACATGTTATATCTGAAAATTGGAAAATGCAAGTGCATTCACAGACATGCAAAAAATGAGAGCGGGAAACGTCAAGCCCATTTATCATTCTCAGTGAAAAAATCATCCAGGAAGCTTCTTCTGGGAGAGAAGCAAATGAATGAAAGGGTGAGCAGAGTGCTAATAATGTACCACAGTCCAGATTAAAGTGTCAGTGCTTCTGCTTGGCATCTGACCAAGTGAAATGCTTCTCTGGGTTTGATTAGCAAAAGGAATATACTCAAAGAGATGTGAGCTGAATGCCCAGAATACATTTTCATAAGCCAGCCATGCCTTGTCAAGCTGGTAGCAGAGATGATGCTGGCAGAATTGTGAGGCAGATGAATCGGTGTTTCCAGGGATCTTTACTGAGGCTCCCTAGCAGCTTATCTCATGCCCAGCTTGCCTCAGTTTAAGAGCAGGGTGCAGAGGGCCACCACGTGTGGAACCGGCAACACCAGTGTCCTCCCAGTATCACGTAGAAGCCATTTCTCCCTCTATTCAGGCAACGCACGTCACTCACGCAGTCTGACCATCACCACCTCAGCGAGCACCAACTTGTGGGAGACCCCTCACCTCCCCTCTAGGTAAAGAAAACAGAGACCTCTGTGCCAGAGGTCCTGACTGCACCCTCTCCAGAAGAGGAGGAAATGCCTCCCAACCCTTTGCAATGAGCCCACTGCCAAGGAAAGCAAACAGTTAACTTTTCAACCAGTTTGTCCTGACGTCGGATTTAAGCATTTTCAGAATCTGATCCCAGACAGGAGCCTAGAGTGACACCCCCAGCGTTTCCCCGCTTAAATTGGCCTGCATTTCCCCTTCCCTGGGAACTTCAAACACCTTCCAAGAGACTTCTTCCCAACATTAGCTCTTATACTGCTAATTTATAAAATAGAACCTTTTTAAAACCTTTATAAAACATCGCCACAATTAGATTAACCTTTTTTTCCTCCCCCCCCAGCTTTATTGAGACATAATCGACATATAGCTTTAAGTTTAAGGGGTAGCGTGATGACTTGATTCAGGTATCTGTTGTGAAATGATTGCCAGGATGGGCTTGGTTAACAACTGCATCACCTCACATATTTATCTTTTCTTTTTTTAGTGAGAACATTTAAGGTTTAAGATGTACACTCTCAGCAACTTTCAAGTATATAATACCGTATTACCTATGCTGTACATTGAATCCCCAGAGCTTATTCATCTTATAATTGGAAGTTTATACCCTTTGACCAACATCTTCGCATTTCCCCCACTGCCCCCGCCCCAGGCAACCACCAATCTATCAGTCTACTTCTGTTTCTATGAGTTAAGCTTTTTTAGATTCTACATATAAGTAAGATCATGCACTATTTGTCTTTCTCTTTTTGATTTGTTTCACTTAGCATAATGCCCTCAAGGTCCATCAATGTTATAGCAAATGACAGGATTTCCTCCTTTTTCATGGGTGAATTATATATATATATATATACACACACACACACACACACACACACACACACACACACATATATATACATATATATGTATATATAATTTTTATGTATGTATTTTTTCACATCTTTATCCATTTATCCATCAATGGACACTTAGGTTGTTTCCATATCTTGGCTATTGTGAATAATGCTGCAGTGAACGAACTTGGGAGTGATTTTATCTCTTCAGTGTCCTGTTTTCATTTCCTTTGTGTGTCTACCCAGAAGTGAAATTGCTGGATCATATGTCAGCTCTATTTTTAATTCTCTGAGGAGCCTCCATACTGTTTTCCATAGTGGCTGCACCAAGTTACATCCCCACCAACAGTGCACAGAGATTCCCTTTTCTCCACATCCTCTCTAACACTTGTTACCTCATCTTTTGATAATAGCCATTCTAACAGGTGTGAGGTGATATCTCCTTGTGGGTTTGATTTGCATTTTCCTAATGATTAGTGATGTTGAGCATCTTTTCATGTACCTGTTGGCAATTTGTATGTCTTCTTTAGAAAACACGTCAAGTCCTCTGCCCATTTTTTAAAATAAATTTATTTATTTATTTTTGGCTACGCTGGGTCTTCATTGCTGCGTGCAGGCGTCCTCTAGTTGCGGTGAGCAGGGGCTACTCTTCATTGCGACACGCAGGCTTCTCATTGCCATGTCCTCTCTTGTTGTGGAGCACAGGCTCTAGGCGCACGGACTTCAGTAGTTGTGGTGCGCTGGCTCAGCAGTTGTGGCTTGCAGGCTCTAGAGCACAGGCTCAGTAGTCGTGGTGCATGGGCTTAGTTGCTCTGCGGCATGTGGGATCCTCCCGGACCAGGGCTCGAACCCATGTCGCCTGCATTGGCAGGCAGACTCTCAACCACTGCGCCAGTAGGGAAGCCCTCTCTGCCCATTTTTAAGTCAGATTGTTTGGTTTTTTGCTGTTGAATTTTATGAGTTCCCTATATATTTTGGATATTAATGCTTCATCAGATAGATGTTTACAAATATTTTCTCCCATTAGTAGGTTGCATTTTCATTTTGTTGATAGTCTCCTTTGCTGTGCAGAAGCCTTTTAGTTTGATGTAGTCCCACTTGTTTATTTTTGCTTTTGTTGCTTGTACTTTTGACGTTATATCCAAAACATTCTTGCCAGGACCAATGTCAAGGAGATTTTTCCCTGTGTTTTCTTCTAGGAGATTTATGGCTTCATGTCTTGTGTTTAAGTCTAATCCATTTTGAGTTAATTTCTGTGAGTGTTGTAAAACAGGGGTCCAGTTTTATCCTTTTGCATGTGATTATCCAGTTTCCTCACTTATTGAAGAAACTACTCTTTCCCCATTGAGTGTTCTTCTGGTTTTTTTTTTAATTGAGGTAAACTTGACATACAACATTATATTAGTTTCAGGTATACAACATAATGGTTCGATATTTGTATATATTGCAAAATAATCACCACAGTACGTCTAGTTTACATCATTGCTATACATAGTTACAGAATTTTTTTTCTTATGATGAGAACTTTTAAGATCTACTCTCTTACCAACTTTCAAAAATGCAGTACAGTATTATTAACTCTAGTCACCCTGCTGTATATTACATCCCCATGACTTATAAAATAACTGGAAGTTTGTATCTTTTGACTCCCTTCACCCATTTTGCCTACCTCTACCCACCTCACCTCTGGCAACCACTAGTCTGTTTTCTGTATCTATGAGCTCATTTTTGCTTTGTCTTATTTTGTTTTTGTTTTATTGTCTAGATTCCACATATAAGTGAAATCATGCAGTATTTGTCTTTCTCTGTCTGACTTATTTCACTTAGAATAATACCCTCAAGATCCATCCATGTTGTCACAAATGGCAAGATTTAATTCTTTTTATGGCTTAATAATATTCCATTTTGCATATATATATATATATATATTTATGTGTTTGTATATATATATATCTCACATCTTCTTTATCCATTCATCCACTGGTGGACATCTAGGTTGTTTCCGTATCTCAGCTATTGTAAATAATGCTGCAGTGAACTTTGGGGTGCATGTGTCTTTTCAAATTACTGTTTTTGTTTCCTTTAGTTAAATACTGAGAAGTGAGATTGCTGGATTGTATTTTTAATTTTTTGAGGAAGCTCCATACTGTTTTCCATAGTGGCTGCACCAATTGACATTCCCACCTACAGTGCACAAGGGTTCTCTTTTCTTCATATCCTCACCAACACTTGTTATTTGTTGTCTTTTTGATAACAGCCATTCTAACAAGTGTGAGGTGATATCTTGTGGTTTTGATTTGCATTTCCCTGATGATGAGTAATGAGGATTAGTAATGAGGCGCATCTTTTCATGTGCCTATTGGCCATTTGTATGTTTTCTTTGGAAAACTGTCTATATGGGTCCAATGCCCATTTTTAAATTGGGTTGTTTGTTTTTTTTATATTGATTTGTATGAGTTTTTTTTTTGTATAGTAACCCTTATTGGATGTAACATTTGCAAATATCTTCTCCCATTCAGTAGGTTGCCTTTTCATTTTGTTGGTAGTTTCCTTCACTGTGCAAAAGCTTTTTTAGTTTAATGTAGTCCCATTTGTTTATGTGTGCTTTTGTTACCCTTACCTGAGGAGTCAGATCCCCAAAAATATTACTAAGACCAATGTCAAAGGGTTTATTGACTATGTTTTCTTCTAAGAGTTTTATGGTTTCAGATCTTACATTTAAGTGTTCAATCCATTTTGAGTTTATTTTGTGTCTGGTGTAAGGAAGTGGTCCAGTTTCAGTCTTTTGCATATAGTTGTCCAGTTTTCCCAACACCATTTATTGAAGAGACTGTCTTCTCTCCATTGTATCTTTTTGCCTCCTTTGTTGTAGATTAATTGATCATATAAGCATGGGTTTACTTCTGGGCTCTCAATTCTGTCCCAGTGGTCTGTGTGTCTTTTATTTTTATGTCAGGACTATACTGTTTTGATTACTATAGCTTTGTAATATAGTTTAAAAGGAGGATGTGTGATGCCTCCACCTTTGTTCTTCTTTCTGAAGATTGCTTTGGCTATTTGGGGTCTTTTGTGGTGCCATACAAATTTTAGGATTGTTTTTTCTATTTCTGTGAAAAATGCCACTGGAATTTTGATAGGGATTGTATTACATCTATAGATCGTTTGGAGTAGTATGGACATTTTAACAATATTAATTCTTCCAATCCATGAATACAGATATCTTTGCATTTATTTGTGTTATCTTCAATTTCTTTCTTAAAGTCTTATAATTTTCAGTGTACAGATCTTTCACCTCCTTGGTTAAATTTATTCCTAAGTATTTTATTATTTTTTATTGTTTTGTAAATGGGATTGTTTTCTTTTTTTCTTTTTCAGGTAATTTGTTGTTAGTGTATAGAAATGCAACTGATTTCTGTATGTTGGTTTTGTATCCTGCAACTTTACTGAATTGGTTGATTAGTTCTAACAGTTTTTTGATGGAGTCTTTAGGATTGTCTGTATATATCTATATAATATCTGCAAACAAAGGCAGTTTTACATCTTCCTTTTCAGCTTGGCTGCCTTTTATCTCTTTTCTTTGCCTGATTGCTCTGTCTAGAACTTTTAGTACTATGTGATAGGGGTAGTGAAAGTGGATATCCTTGTTTTGTTCCTGATCTTAGAGGAAGAGATCTCAGCTGTTCACCATTGAGTATGATGTTTGCTGTGAGTTTGTCATATGTGGCTTTTACTCTGTTGAGGAACATTCCTTCTGTACCCAATTTGTTGAGAGTTTTTATCATGAAAGGGAGTTGTACTTCGTCAGACACGTCCCCTCATCTTTTGAGATAATCATATGATTTTTGTCTCTCATTGTGGTTCCTGTGGTTTATCACATTTTTTGATTTGCATATGTTGAGCCATCCTTGCATCCCAGGGATAAATCCTACTTGGTCACAGTGTTTGAGTCTGTTAATGTGCTGTTGAATTCAGTTTGCTAATACTTTGAGAAATTTTGCATTTGTATTCCTCAGAGATATTGACCTGTTCATTTTTTCCATGTAGTGTCCTTATCTGGCTTTGGTATCAGGGTAATGCTGGCCCCATAAAAAGAGTTTGGGAGCATTCCCTCTTCAATTTTTTAGAAGAGATTGAGAAGGATTGGCATTTATTCCTACTTAAATGTTTGGTAGAATTCACCAGGGAAGCCATCTGGTCCTGGGCTTTTCATTGTTGGAAGGTTTTTTATTACTGATTCAACCTCCTTACTCATTATTGGTCTGTTCAGATTTTCTCTTTCTTTATGATTCAGTCTTGGTAGGTTGCATGTTTCTAGGAATTTATCCATTTCTTCTAGGTTATCCAGTTTGTCGGTGTATATTTTTTCAAAGTATTCTCTTATGATCCTCTGTATTTCTGTGGTATATCTCCTCTTGTAATATCTTGTCTTTTATTTCTGATTTTATTTATTTGAGTCTTCTCTCTTTTTTTCTTTGTTAGTCTAGCTAAAATTTCGTCAATTTGTTTATCTTTTCAAAAAGTTAGCTCTTAGTTTCATTGTTCTTTATATTGTCTTTCTAGTTTCTGTTTCATTTATTTCCACTCTGATCTTTGTTATTTCTTTCTTTCTCCTAACTTTAGGATTAGTTTGTTCTTCTTTTTCTAGTTCTGTGAGGTGTAAAGTTGGGTTATTCGAGATCTTTCTTTTTTCTTAATATAAGTATTTTTATGGAAATATCTTTATCTCTCCTTCATTTCTGAAGAACAGCTTTGCTGTATAGAAAATTCTGGTTGGCAGGTTTTTAAATTTTAGCCCTTTGAATATATTGTCCCAAGCTCTCCTGGCATATAATGTTTCTGCTGATAAACTTACTCTTAGCCTTACGCGATTCTCTTGTAAGTTACAAACTTCTTTTCTCTTGCTCTTTTAAGGTCCTCTCTTAGTCTTTGATATCTGACAGTTTTTATTGTAATGTGTCTTGAAGAGATCTCTTTTTTTTTTTGAAGAGATCTCTTTAATTTGAGTTTGTTTGGGGACTCATAAGCTTCATGAACTTAGATGTCTAAATCTCTCCCCAGATTTGGGAAGTTCTCAGCCATTATTTCTTTAAATAAGCTCTGCCTTCTTCTCCCTTTCTTCTCCTTCCAGGACTCCAATAATTCCAAGATTGTTTCTTTTGATGGTAGCCCATAAATCACACAGGCTTTCTTCACTCTCTCTCATTCTTTTTTCTTTGTTCTCTGATGTAATAATTTCAAAGTTCCTATCTTCTAATTCACAGATTCTTTTTTCTGCTTGATCTATTGTGATGTTGATACTCTTTTTACATTTTGCATTTCATTCATTGTGTTCTTCAGCTCCAGAATTTCTGTTTGGGGTTTTCTTTGTTTGTTTTTTTTTGATAATGATGTCTATCTATTTATTAAACTTCCCATTTTTCTTATATATTTTTTTTACTTTGTTGGTTTATCTTTCTGTGTTTTCTAATAGCTCATTGAACTTCCTTAGAACAGCTATTTTGAATTCTTTGTCAAGTGAATCACATATCCTTATTTCTTTGGGATTGGTTACTGGAAAATTTTTGTGTTCCTTTGGTAATATCATGTGTCCTTGATTCTTTCTGTTCCTTAAAGTCTTACATTGCTGTCTTAGCATTTGAAGTTGCCTCCTCCATCTTTACTAACTGACTTCAGGAGAGAAATACCTTCTGTCAGCCCTGCTATGAATCTGAGGCTTTATCAGATCTTCTGTAGAAACACCTGCTCCACACTTCTTGCCTCCTCTTGTGGCAGAATTCTTAAACTAGAATGCCTCCTCTCAATCCTGCAGAGCCATGCCATATGCTGACAGCCTCCCTTTTGCTCTCCCAAGGGCAGTGCTAAATGTTCGAGTTTGTGGTCTCTCCCAGGCCCACAGATTCAGGCTCACTATCCATCCGCGAAAGCTTGTTCTTGCCATCATTGGGAATACGTACAGGGAGTCAGGCATGAGGTAATGGGCCATGTGGGTGAGGTGCGCAGAGCACGGGGGGCCCAGTGAGGAGGTCTGGAGGCGAGACATCCGCAGTGGCTCATGGGTAGGCATCCCCCATGGAGTCCTTGATACGGTTATTAGGATCTGCATTCCCCTTGACACATTCCGGCCCCCCATTCTTGCAGCTCATGACACAAGAGAGAAGTGAGCCTCTTTGGCAGCGTCCTGCACAGATGGGAAGGCTGAGCACTCACAGGAGTAACCACAGGCCAAGAAGGGCTCTTGGAACTGAGCTGTGCCACCTTGGGGAGGGTTGATACAGGTCAAGTCAAACTGTTCCTCTTTTCCTCTCCAGTGCATCCAATTTTGAATTGTTTTGCTCCATTGAAGTGCTGGAATTTCTCCTCTGGAAAACCAGACTTCCACAAATGTACTCTCCTCCATGGGTGGTTGTCTAAGTCAGTGTTCACCAGGGGCTCCTGGACCACGGCCAAGAGAAGCTGGAGCCAGTTTACAGGGCACTACAGGGACCACAGCCAGGGCCAAGCACACACGTGACTCAGCACACAGGTGGGTGAGACTTGTCCCAGGTCCCTGGGTGTATGATCCATAAGACAGAACCAAAGCCAAAAGGGCCTGTAGCCTAGTCCTCAGGGCGACAGCGTCGTTTCTGCGTCTATAGGCAGGACCGAGGTCAGCAAGTTAGATGCCTGGGTAAGGGACTTTCTGCCAAAATAGCTCTCCTCATTCTTAGACTGCATTGGGGTTTGACAGTCTCCTACCTGGATCCCAGAGCTCCCACAAAGGTACTTTTGTCCATGGATGGATTCCAACTTGTTGTTGTTAAGGGATGGATTCCAACTTGTTGTTGTTAAGGAGGGGATATGAGCAACGAGCATCTTCTTCAGCCATTTTGCTGATGTCACTCATTATGGATACCTAGATTAATCTTTTGTGCACATTTTCTGTTTCTAAAAAAAATACTATTATGTTGTATTGAATTTTTATTAAACGTGCCAGGGAGTGCCTGCCAGAGCAAATCTATTCCATGGGTTTTAGCAAATGTCTATAGTGGTAAGGACTTGGGGAAATGAAGCTGGATGGGCTGCCCCACATCCTCCTCTTCCAAAGCTCTGTGGACCACTCCAGAGTAGCACAGGCCCCCTGCTAAGAGCGTCCACCCCAGGGTGTGGCAGGGCTGCCTCTGTAGGAGCAGAAGAGGCAAGGAAGTGAAGATTTCCAATTTAGAAGCACTTGTAGCTGTGGGCAAGAGGTGGTTTAATGAAGATACACTCTGAAGTGAGGGCCGAGGTGGTGAGTATATTCTTGGTTCTGGAAAGAAATCCTAAATTATTCCTTAAGTAAATTTACCTGTCGCTGCTTCTCAGAGACAGCCAAATCTTCGAGTTCCAGGAGTTATAAACTTGTGGGCCCAAAGGTTCTGGAAGACAAAGACTAGACCCATTAACGGCATTTCATGTGATATGAATGAGATGGGGTGCTGGACTCAGGAGATCTGATTTAACCTGCAGCGTGACCATCTCACTACATTGCTTTATAACCTTGTTTTTGCTGTCTTTAAAGGCCTAAAGTAGCAGAGCTTCTGCAGTTGCAAAAGCAGAGTTCACAGAGAAGTGAATTAAATAACCAGTTCTCCCAGCTCCAAGTGAAACCTCATTTCGATGCAATAAATTGCATGAATAAGAATATAGGTGAAGCACTTTGCAAACACAGATTAAGTACTATAATCAAAGGTTGGTAAATTTACCAAGAGTTTTAGAGAGCTACCTACCTCCCCCGAATGGTAGGGTGGAGATGATAACAGCCTGCATATATTAAGAAGGCATCAACACCAGGGACAGAAAGGGCCTATTGAGTGAAGCATGAGGGGCTGAACTTAGAGTCTGGTGACAATACCACCTGGAGGAGGAAGCGGGGAGGACCTTTCAATAATTCACAACCATCAATCATAATGTGGGCTTTGTCCGTTTAAGGATGTTTCTGTGATACTAAATGATTGGATGAGACTTCAGTAGCCCCGGGCTCATTCTGTTCCAGAAGTGACCTTAGTCTGAAGGGTCTTTCTCAAAGGTGGTTACATAGAGCTTAAATAAACTCTAGTGTAGTCCTGATGTTTCTAAATACAAATATCTAGAAGTATTCAGTCTTGGTTGAAATAGATATTTGATGTAGAAAATGCTAAATTCTTTTTATAACACATTTATCAAGTAAAAACAAGGTCCCTGATATTTCATCTTAGTCTAGTTCTGAATGTTTTCCTCTTGCTACAGGGTTTCTCAGCATCACCACTGTGGACATTCTGGACCAGCTAATTCTTTGGGGCTGGTGGGCTTTCCTGTACATTTCAGGATGTTTAGCAGCATTCCTGGCCTCTATCCATTCAAAGCCAGTAGCACTCTTCAGTTATCATAAACCAGAATGTCTCCAGTTACTGCCAAATGTCCCTTAGGATCCAAAGTTTCCCCGGGTTGAGAACCCTTGTCAAAGAAGGAATAACTTTTTCTACTTCACACAAAGACACCCTGTGGGCCAGCAATGGTCTGTTAACAAATCCCTCTTTGTTCGCCCCTAAGGCCAAGTAAGCCATGACAGCTTGGGGGAATCCTAGATCGAAGAGAGGTGCAAAATAGCTGTGATCTTCAGCAAAGGGCTAACACAAAAAGGACACAGGCGAGAGAGTAAAAATGAAGATAGAATTTTAAAGGACAGTGGGCTTGTACGCAAAGATTGCTTTGTTCTCATTGTTCATTCTATCATGAAGTAGCTGTTGAGTGTCCGCTATGTCACCGTCTTGGTGCTATACCTGCAAGGAATGCAAAACCAAAGTAACATGGAGTCCCAAGCCTCTAGAACTTTATAGTCTACATGAGGAGATGAGCATAGACATGTCCAACAGTAGGATTATGGTCCAAGCTGTATGGGATGAACAGAAATAGTGATACATGATAGCACAGTATGTGGCAGATGTTATTAACTGCTCCCCAAATTAATAACTAATTTCAAAAAAAGAAGATGAGTTCATTCCAAAAAAACTTCTATTACCAAACATTTTTTTGAATTTTATTTATTTTTGGCTGCATTTGGTCTTCGTTGCTGCACGTGGGCTTTCTCTAGTTGTGGTGAGCGGGGGCTACTCTTCGTTGCAGTGTGCGGGCTTCTCCTTGCAGTGGCTTCTCTTGTTGCAAAGCACGGTCTCTAGGCCACAAGGGCTTCAGTAGTTGTGGCACACGGGCTCAATAGTGTGGCTTGCAGGGTCTAGAGCGCGGGCTCAGGGCTTAGTTGCTCCGCGGCATGTAGAATCTTCCCAGACCAGGGATCGAACCCATGTCCCCTGCACTGGCAGGTGGATTTTTATCTGCTGCGCCACCAGGGAAGTCCCTCTGTTACCAAAATTTTTAATTTTATAAGTATTTTTCATCTGAATGAAGAGTTAGTAGGCCCAGGTTCAAGGACTAGTCCTGTCCTAACCTATGACAGCCACATAACTGCTCTAGGCCTCAGTTTTCCCATCTCTAAAATGAGAGGGCTGAACCGGATGATTTCTCAGGCCCTTCCAGCTGCAACATTCTGTGACGCTGAGCCCTTTTGGTTTTCTCCATTCTGAGCTTAATTTCTCATTCTCTGAAGTATTGCATCCCAGAATCTTTTATATAAAAAAATTGTATTTCCAAATCTGCAATAGCTTTAGCTTGAAATATATATTATACCATAAAGCTCAGCATAGATATGTAAAGCAGAACTCAGAAACATTAAATAGCTCATAAGTACTTTAAAATTAATTTGATCTTGAATGTGTCTGAATGAATGGGCTTGACATAAGCCTTTCCATTTTTCACCCCACTTCAGAGAGTGCACAAAGTACAAACTGTAAATCAGCCTTCACATTTGCTGGTATGGCCACTAAGCTGAACAAAAAAAAAAAAGAAGAAGAAGAAAAAGAGAGATGGCTAATAAACTATTCAAACAAGATTTAGGAGCTTGGAAAGCACAGTGCCCAGCTTGTGACTTGCCTTCTTTGAAGTACTCATGTTTGTGTAACTCAGCTGGTGTCTAGACACACAGAGAGTGGACATTTGAAGCAGTAGGTCCAGTAACTCAAAACAGAACAGCCTTTATCCTTGAGTATACATTTCAAGCAGGCATGTATGGCTGAGAGAGAGGGAGGGAGGGAGGGAGAGAGAATATGTTAAGGTAGGACAGTGATATAAGGAACTGACACAGAGATGAGAAGGATACAAATGATCAATTCCCTTCCCCACTCAGGTTGGCATGGGCCAAGCATAGCCACAGTGAGCCTCATGAACTGAAGCATATTTAGACAGCAAGAGCAGTCCATGGTGTGAACTGTACAGAATTTGCTGTCACACGTTAGCTGCTCTGTTAAAAAAAAAAAAAAAAAAGGAGAAGCAACATGGAAATATGATGAACTTGGGGTCAGATTGATCCAAGACAAATCTTAGCATCTACCACTTTCTAGTTATGTGTCCTTGGACAAATTATTTAATGTCTTGGAGATTGCATTTTCCTATCTATAAAATGGATACAATAAGACGTATAATCCAGAATTGTTGTGAGGATTAAATGAAATCATGTGTGTTTCAGGACTAAGTCAGCTGCATATAACAGAAAATCCAAATAATAGTGCCTTTAACACAGAGAGGTTGATGTTCCTTCGTATAATATGAATTCTGATGGTAGCAGTTCATGACTGGCAAGGGGGCTCCGTAACATCAAGAATGTCCCAATTTCCTTCTTTGTTTTGCTGTATTCTCTTTAGCTTGTGGCTTGTATCCTCGCTATTACCTTGTGATCATAAGATGGTTCCTGCAGCTCCAATCATCACATTTCCATTTCAGTTAGGAAGAAGCAGAAGAGGGAGGAACAGGAAGAAGCCTGCCTTCCAGCTAACTGTTTAAAGAGTTTTCCTAGGTGCCTCACCCAGCAACTTTTGTTTATAACTCATTGGTCATACCTATCTTCAAGGGAGACTGGAAGAGTTAGGAATTGAGATGGACACATTGCTACCCTCAACAATATAGGGGATTAAGACAAAAGGAGAGAGTGGATACTAGGTAACTAATTAGTAGCCTCTCATGATATGTAAAGCACCTAGCTAATGGAAGGTATTCAGTGAATAAAAGCTATTATTTAATGTATTCTTTAAGCTATTTTGGAAATACTTGACCCATCTCACTATTCCGACTCCCTCAGAAGGCCTATCGAATCTTTGGGTCAAGGCCCATCTCTCAGAGGCCTCCACCACTCTTTGGGGACCTCACAAAAGAGGTTAGACCCTCTTCCAGATCACAGCCTTTGGCATTTTGAAAGCAGCTGTCCTGTGCTCATTAGACCATCTCAGCCCCAGACCAACTACCCCCAGGTCCTTCAAGTCAGACGGTACTGTCAGAAGTCCTAAACATTCTTCTGTGAACCAGATCTCTCTGTAGCTGGGGCTCACACAGCAGAACAAAATGATCCAGGTGTGGGCAGTGCAAGAGGAAACAGAGAAGGTCTGTCAGTTTCCTAGTTTTAGACTCTCTCTTTGCAGCCCACTCCTGCCATGCCTGACTCATAAGTCAGCCCTGGGGGACTCTTTCATCAGAGGCTCTGAGACAGCCCAGGCCTCTTCCTATGGGGCAGTCTAAGAAACAGAGTTGACCTTCCTGGGCTCTGATGCCCTCAGAGCAGAGAGGCAGGGCCTCTAGGTCTCTGTCCCCACTGCCCTCAAACTCCTCAGACCCGCAGAGGGTGCTGTCTGTTCACAGAATTAGCAGGCAAAGGGTTAAGGACACAGCCTCACAGGATGGGGAGGAGAGAACCCTGCCCCAGCAAGCAGAGAACTCAGTAACTCAAATCTAGCTCCCTCCCCTACCCTCCTGTCTGAAACCAAGAGACGTAGATGCCCAGATACTCTTCCAGCAAAGGACAGTGTTCCAGGAGTTCAGGACTTATTCCCAGAGGGTACTGGCCTGATGGCCCTTCCCAGGGGATGCGGCAGCCAGGGCTCAGTAAGGCACAGCCAGCAGCCCTCCTGTTCTCAACCACAGGAAAGATGGGTGAAGCCTCCCCAGGCCAGAGCAGCTGAAGAGGTTAGCCAGACAGATGGCATAAGTAGAAAAGTAAGAAGGAAAATTTGTCTCCAAAACATACTGACTCCCAAAGCTCATCCTTATGAGGCCCAGGCTACAGTTTGGCCCCAAGTTCCTGGCCTCAGGTCTTGCTTCCTGGGGAGATAGAGCACCCCCATCTTGCTGACCAAGGGTCCACAGCCTGGCTTGCCCACTGTCAAAGGCAAGTAGAAATGTGAAATTATAAAGGAAGAAAGCAGAAAAAATATAAAAGGACCCACTTTGCTGTGAGGAGTGATAGAAGTCACAGGTGCCTTTTAAGTCATGGATTGCTGGGTTTTCATGGAATATATAGAAGAAAAAGTGGTTTCTCTTTGGCTAGGATGGGTATCCATCCTGACTTTCCTGGGAGAGTCCCAGTTTATACCTGCTGACCTGACATAATTATGAATAGCATCCACTTTCACTCTTGAAATGGACCTGATTGGACCACAAGTGACATGGTGGCTCTACTTTGGAGAGGGACTAGAAAGAATAGTAAGTTATTCTTTTCATCACTTTTCTCCTATAATCATAGTATATTTATAGCTAGACATTGACCATTTTACCATGTAACCATGTTCATCTTTACAAATTAAAAATTCTTATCCAAGCTAATTTATCTTAATCTAAGTTGCGTGTCATCAAGCTGCACTTTTATTCCTAATAAAAAAATATTATCCATACATAATGGTAATACTAAAAGTAACCAGAGAGAGTTCTTTTTTAAATGGTTTGAGTCTACAAATGATTATAATAGGTTTAATAATTTTTGTGGAAACCAGTGCAGTATCATCATAGTTTTTTGATTATTTTTAATTTTGTTGTTGTTTATTCAAAGGCTGCATTCATATTTTCCCGGACTTGTTTATTGATGTTTAAAGGGGGCAGCTCAACATAGAGAAGGAGCAGAGGCCTTAGACTCGATAGAACTGGGTCTGAAGTCTGGTTTTTCATCTCTCTTTGTGGCGTTAATCAGTATAATCCTCTGTTTCTATATTGATAAAATGGGACTGATAGGAAGAATGGTTAGTATTTATCAACCATGTTCTACTGACCAAGCACTGTTCTCAGTGGCTCACGTATGTTAACTTATTTAATCCTCACAACAACTGTGTGAGGAAGGTGCTATTATATATTCCTATTTTTACACAGAGCAAACCAAGAGGTTAAGGCACTTGCTCAAGATTGCACAGCTCTTACTTAACACCTGAATTCATTTTTTTTTTTTTTTTTTTTTGCGGCACGCGGGCCTCTCTCACTATTGTGGCCTCTCCCGTTGCGGAGCACAGGCTCCGGACGCGCAGGCTCAGCGGCCATGGCTCACGGGCCCAGCCGCTCCGCAGCATGTGGGATCCTCCCACACCGGGGCACGAACCCGTGTCCCCTGCATCGGCAGGCGGACTCTCAACCACTGCGCCACCAGGGAAGCCCAACACCTGAGTTCTTAACCACTGTGTTCTGTTGCCCATCTGATGGGGGTCTGAGGAAGATTACATGAGAAATTAAACATATAATGCTCATCACTGTGCCTGGCAGAGTAGAAGTTTGACTAAGCAAAGCATGTACCTTTCACAGCAGCATCCTCCAGCACGATAGCGTTCCAGTGTCTGCCGAAGCAGAGAGAGTTTTGGTGAAAGTGCAGTCTGTACAGGTTTGTTTCCCAGATTGCTTGGAAATTCAGATCAGGCAGTTCCAACGATGTAAAGAGATCTTTGGCAAGAATGTAATCGTGCTCTCAAAACATGTCCTTGAGAGCATTTTTCCTTGAGAAAAACTGAGTTTGTTTCTTTTGAAGGAAAACCCAAAACTTTCAAACTGAGCAAGGAACAACATTTAGAGCCTGGAGGTGTATGTCAAGCTATGCGTAACCATGTCCTGTATCAGAGAGAAAATCAAGCGTAAAGCACTGCCACTCGGGAGAATGGCCTGCAGCCCCCTCTTCTCCAGGGTGCCCTCACCCGCCCCTCGCTCAGTCACAATCCCCATGTGTGCCTGCGTACAGCAAACCACCAGACACCCCGGTCAGATTTTCAGATTCTCTGAGAGCCTCCCTGCAGCATAGTTTCCTCATTGAAAAAAAAAAGTAGAGGCAGTGGGGATTTTCCTGCATCACAAAATGATTGTGAAGATTAATGATGTAAAGTCGCATAGAGCACCTTAATACATCAGAAGAAAGTGTTTCGGAATTCTGTATGACGCACGCGGGGCACTCAATAGAGCATAGTCTTCAGAGCAGCTAGCCCTGAATTTGAATCCCCACTGAACCTGCACTACTGGTTTCTAGTTAGGTGACTTTGGGTAAGAGACTAAAGCATTTTGGACTTAACTGTCCTCATCTGTAAAAGGAGGATTAATAATATCTGCCTTCAAAGGTGTCATGGAAATGGAATAAAGATGGCACAAGGAAATGCTCGTCATGCAGTAGACAGTCTCAGTCCCTCTACCTGATCAGCCCTTCATTTATTTAAGGGACTAATGAAATGTACACTATGTAAATTTTTCCAGTCCCTTCACTTCTCCTATTTTCCTGTCTTTTTCCATTTCAGTATATATTGGTGAAAGCCATGCTGGAACAAGGAGAAAACTTTGAAATGGAATGAAACTTACAGAAATCAGCATTGTCCTTTGTTATTTTCTTCTCCAGTTAAAGAGCTTGGTACAGAAGATAGACTCGAATGTTTAGGAGTTTAGCTGCAGCAGATAACTGTCATTGGCCTTTCATGGTGGAGAATCTAAAATTGGTTGCATTGTCCATCATCCTATCAGGCGATATTAGTACCCATAGTATTACATTCTCCAGGAACATTAAAAAAAAAAAAAAAAACACACAGGCAGGTATAAAGGACCAAATTTTTCTCCCAGCTATACATTCAGTGATTCTAATTCATAGGGCTTGAGTGCATACATCTGAGGAGAGAATTTTCTTCATAACTAATGTTCATTCTGTCCAAATGTGCCAGAGAGTAATACTACTGTAAAGCATATTGAACCCAGCAAATTGAGTCCTAAAGCATTTCTTTTACTCTGTTACTTCTCACTTAGAATGCTTTTCATCCACCTCAAAAAGCTCTTTTCCTGGGCTTCCCTGGTGGCGCAGTGGTTGAGAGTCCGCCTGCCGATGCAGGGGACACGGGTTCGTGCCCCGGTCCGGGAAGATCCCACATGCCGCGGAGTGGCTGGGCCCGTGAGCCATGGCCGCTGAGCCTGCGCATCCAGAGCCTGTGCTCCGCAACGGGAGAGGCCCGCATCCCGCAAGAAAAAAAAAAAAAAAGTTCTTTTCCTGTCATGGCTCACCACCTTGTCTTAGGATCTTTCTGTTCAGTATTTCTACCTGATGCAAAGGTCAGACCAGACAGGACTTCCCTGTCTCTGGATTCCATCACAGCTGAACTGCAAGCTCCTTCTGAATCCTCATCTCTCTTTCTCTCCTGTATCTCCTGGATGCCCTTGGACATCACCAGTGCTTTTGTCATTTGACTTAAATATTCTATAGCATCATTTGCTTCCTAAAATTAGCTGTTTGGACCTAGTAGACATCATTGGGGTCTGGCTGGGCAAGAGGGATCAAGATGGCGAGTCCAGATGCCCGATAAGGTGTGGCAGCTGTCATTGTCCAGTAGAGACAAACACTTGAACAACTGGGAGGTGGGCAGAAGGAAGGCTTAGGGCCAAAAGCTAGCTGACAGGCTCCCAACGTTCCATTGGCTAGTTAATCAACACACATGTGCACAGTCCATTCAGCATGACCTGCTCAGGTCTGGAGACAGAGAAGGCAACTTCAGTTACACGATGGTTTGGATGGAATGTGCCCAGGGAATTCCTTTACTAGGTCTCCATACTGCTGAGACGTTTGTTCATCTCAATGGACGTTCTCAAATCACGGAAGACCATTGTAGCCTTGGAGTGGTAGGGATACCGTTTATTTTGATGCAGGTAGAAGACAGTTGTCAGCCAGATTTATATTCCTTAAACAAATATAAATTTTTGTTCTCTGGCACTTTCTTTTTGCCATTCCTTCCTTCCTTGCATTCTCTTCACTTGTGTGGGTTCCATTGTGAACTTTCTGTAGCAGGTGGCAGTGTGGCCTCTGGAGTCAGATGCCCTGGGTTCAAGTCTTGACCCTTCCCTTTACTATATCTGTGGCCATGGGTGATACATTTAACTGTAAGGACCTCAGTCTACTGATGCTCACTAATGGAAATGAGAATAGTGCCTAACTGATTGATTTATTGAGATTAAATGAGTGAGTGCTCATAAAGACCCTAGTATCAGACACAGAGTAAGCACTCATTAAGTATTGTTCAATCAGCCAACATTTGCTATGTGTTTTGCTGGTAAGAGTGATTTTTAGATTTGCTCTTCAGGGCGCTCCACACTTTGCATGTAGGCAGCCAATGTCCAGAGCCTAGGAAATTCACTGTAGGCGTGAACAGCAACAGCAGGAAAGTAAGCTGAGATGAGCTCTGATCCTCAAACGGTCGTCACTTGTTCATCCATTAATTTCAGTCAGTAAACATTGAGCACCTACTATGTGCTAAGCACCATTCTGGGAGATGGAGATAAAGTAACACACCAGGTAGACAAAAATCCCACTTCTCCTGGAGTTTGTTTTCTGCTGGGGAGAGACAGGCAATAAATAAACTTAAGAGGCAAGAAAATATCAGAGAGTAAAAAATGCTATGCAGAGAATTTAAACCAGGTAATATGATAGACAGGGACCAAGTAGCTCCGCCAGGTTGGATGTTCAGGGAGGGCCTCTGAGGATGTGACATGTAAGCCAAAATCTGGAGAGACTGATCCAACGACAGTCATGAGAAAGACTTCCAGGCAGTGGGAGGAGCAAGGTCAAAGTTCCAAAGATGGGAATGAGAAGCAGAAAGAAGGGCAGTTTGGATAGTACTAGGTAGGAGGGAGAGTGGTGTGAAATGAAGCTGGAAGGTAGGCAAGGGCCAGATCCAAAGGCTTTATAAGCCAGGGAAAGGAGTTTGGATTTTATTCCAGCTGTGATGGGTACCATTGGATGGCTGGGAGTAATATAATCCGACTTAAACTTTTAAAGGTGCATCTTGGCTGTCTTATACCTCTCTTTACTGTCACTGTGTGTGGCTGGCCCTCTATGATGAGGTATTTATTGTCTTTGGAAGAAGCTATCCCATACAGCCACAGGAAGAAGTGCTCAGCAGACCAAGAGGCCATCACATTCAGAAAAGCCCACTGTTCTTTCATCATTTGTGCTTTTAGGAGGTGACAGAGTGAAAGCAGTGATTGAAGTAGGAAGGTGACCATCTGCCCTGAGAATTAAAGGCCGGGAAAGATAGTGTCAGGGCTGTGGTGAACATGAAGATTGGCGCCTACCTTCCTGCACCCTGTTTTTCATTAGTTCACTGTGTGGTCCCAGTCATTCCAATATTCCAGAAAGAATCGAAGGTTTACCCCTGCTGAGCATTGATGAGCCAGACTGACCTTTGGGATGTACCCCAAACTCGATCCTGAGAACACTTGGCTGTAATAGGTTGTGAGTCTGCATGGAGTCCCTTCTAGGAGCTATGTCTCATAGGATGTCAGTTTTCTTCTGAGGACAAATGAAAATTGTACCCAGTGTGGTGTCTGGGTTCCGAAGCTAATGCAGTGGGTTTGGAAATAACCCCACAGCCCAGTGATAGTAAGGTAAGCATCTTTCCTAATATTTCATGGCGATGAAGATTTCTCTTGCATTAGGAGACTATCAGTGCATATACACTGAACACTGAGCGGAGAATCAGGATCTCTAAGTTCTGACCTCAGCTCTGTCACCGAGGGGTTATGTTTAAAGTTTGTCCAAGTACTTTTACTTTGAACCTTAGTCTGCTTATCTCTGAAGGAAGAAACTTGGACCAACTCCATCTTGGATCATTCTCAGCTCTCACTTTTGATTGTCCATATACCATCATCCTCATTTCCTAGAGGTCCACATTTGTGAGATGATAGGGCTAAAGGCAGGGGCATCTGTTATACTGTACAGCTTATTGGACCACACAGGGATTAAATCTATACCTCTGACTTCTTTAGCACCATTTCATTATCAGTTGAACCAGCCATCTCTGCACTGAAGAGTACAGATCAAATGAGTTTATCTTCCTTACTAATCTATATGCTCTTTTTTTCCCCACATCTTTATTGGAGTATAAATGCTTTACAATGTTGTGTTAGTTTCTGCTGTGCAACAAAGTGAATCAGCTATATGTATACATATATCCCCATAGCCCCTGCCTCTTGAGCATCCATCCCACCCTCCCTATCCCATCCCTCTAGATTGTCACAAAGCCTTGAGTTGATCTCCTTGTGCTTGCAGCAGCTTCCCACTAGCCATCCATTTTACATTGGGTGGCGTATATATGTCAATGCTACTCTATCATTTCATCCCAGCTTCCTCTCCCTGCCGTGCCCTCAAGTCTATTCTCTACATCTGTATCTTCATTCCTGCCCTGCCAGTAGGTTCATCAATACTGCTTTTTAAAATTTCATATATATATGCATTAGCATATGAATTAGCATACAGTATTTGTTTTTCTCTTTCTGACATACTTCACTGTGTATGAAGTATGATTCTAGGTCCATCCACCACAATACAAATAACTAAATTTAGTTCCTTTTTATGGCTGAGTAATATTCCATTGTATGTATGTGCCACGTCTTCTTTATCCGTTCATCTGTTGATGGACATTTAGGTTACTTCCATGTCCTGGCTATTGTAAATAGTGCTGCAGTGAACATTGTGGTACATGTACCTTTTTGAATTACAGTTTTCTCAGGGTATATGCCCAGTAGTGGGGTTGCTGTGTCATATGGTAGTTCTATTTTTAGTTTTTTAAGGAACCTCCATACTGTTCTGCATAGTGGCTATATCAATTTTACATTCCCACCAACAATGCAGAAGGGTTCCCTTTTCTCCACACCCTCTCCAGCATTAATTGTTTCTAGATTTTTTGATGATGGCCATTCTTACCGGTGTGAGGTGATACCTCATTGTAGTTTTGATTTGCATTTCTCTAATGATTAGTGACGATGAGCATCTTTTCAGGTATTTGTTGGCCATCTGTATGTCTTCTTTGGAGAAATGTCTGTTTAGGTCTTCCGCCCATTTTTGGATTGGGTTGTTTGTTTTTTTGATATTGAGCTGCTTGTATATCTTGGAGATTAATCCTTTGTCAGTTGCTTCATTTGCAAATATTTTCTCCCATTCTGAGGGTTGTCTTTTCGTTTGGTTTATGGTTTCCTTTGCTGTGCAAAAACTTTTAAGTTTCCTTAGGTCCCATTTATTTATTTTTGTTTTTATTTCCATTTCTCTAGGAGGTGAGTCAAAAAGGATCTTGCTGTGATTTATGTCATAGAGTGTTTTTCCTATGTTTTCCTCTAAGAGTTTTATAGTGTCTGGCCTTACATTTAGGTCTCTAATCCATTTTGAGTTTATTTTTGTGTATGTTGTTAGGGAGTGTTCTAATTTCATTCTTTTACATGTAGCTGTCCAGTTTTCCCAGCACCACTTATTGAAGAGGTTGTCTTTTCTCCGTTGTATATTCTTCCCTCCTTTGTCAAAAATAATGTGACCATATGTGCGTGGGTTTATCTCTGGGCTTTCTATCCTGTTCCATTGATCTATATTTCTGTTTTTGTGCCAGTACCATACTGTCTTGATTACTGTAACTTTGTAGTATAGTCTGAAGTCTGGGAGCCTGATTCCTTCAGCTCCATTTTTCTTTCGTAAGATTGCTTTGGCTATTTGGAGTCTTTTGTGTTTCCATACAAATCATAAAATTTCTTGTTCTAGTTCTGTGAAAAATGCCATTGGTAATTTCTTTTTTTAATTATAAATGCTTTATTTTTTCACAGAGGAAGCTTGGTGGTGGATATGTAGCCATTTGATGCTTTTATGACTAAGAGTTAAAGTTCAGGCTCTCTTTCTTAGAGAATGTAAATGTGCACCAACACGTGTATATGTAATTGTTATCAAAATTAAGCTTAGTCACTAAAAGAAGATTCGCTGTCTGAACTTTCTTCTGTATTTTTTTCACCTTCTACATCAGGCACTGGGGCATCTGGCCTCTCAGGAAGATCTGGGTCTAGTCCTTCCGATATCATTTTTTTCTATGCCATCCCTGGAACACCCACTTGAACCATTTTGAGAAATCTGGAATATCTTATGTCCTTGGAAATTTGATAGGGATTGCATTGAAACTGTAGATGACAGTCATTTTCAGAACATTGATTCTTCCAATCCAGGAGCATGGTATATCTCTCCATCTGTTCGTGTCATCTTTGATTTCTTTCATCAGTGTTTTATAGTTTCCTGAGTATAGGTCTTTTGCCTCCTTAGGAAGGTTTATTCCTAGGTATTTTATTCTTTTTGTTGCGATAGTAAATGGAATTGTTTCCTTAATTCCTCTTTCTGATCTTTCGTTGTTAGTGTATAGGAATGCAAGAGATTTCTGTGCATTAATTTTGTATCCTGCAACCTTACCGAATTCATTGATTAGTTCTAGTATTTTTCTGGTGACAGCTTTAGGATTTTCTATGTATAGTATCATGTCATCTGTAAACAGTGACAGTTTTACTTCTTCTTTTCCAATTTGCATTCCTTTTATCTCTTTCTCTTCTCTGATTGCTGTGGCTAGCTAGGACTTCCAATACTATGTCAAATAATGGTGACAAGAGTGGACATCCTTGTCCTTGATCTTAGAGGAAATGCTTTCAGTTTTTCACCATTGAGAATGATGTTTGCTGTGGGTTTGTCATATGTGGTTTTTATTATGTTGAGGTAGGTTCCCTCTGTACCCACTTTCTGGAGAGTTTTTATCAAAAATCGGTGTTGAATTTTGTCAAAAGCTTTTTCTGCATCTATTGAGGTGATCGTATGGTTTTTATTCTTTAATTTGTTAATATGGTGTGTCACATTGATTGTTTTGCATATATTGAAGAATCCTTGCATCCCTGGGATAAATCCCATTTGATCATGGTGTATGATCTTTTTATTGTGTTGTTGGATTCTGTTTGCTAGTATTTTGTTGTGGATTTTTTTTGTCTATGTTCATCAGTGATATTGCTCTATAATTCTCTTTTCTGTGATATTTTTGTCTGGTTTTGGTATCAGGGTGATGGTGGCCTTGTAGAAGAAGTTTGGGAGTGTTCCTCCCTTTGCAATTTTTTGGAAGAGTTTGAGAAGGATACATATTAATTCTTCTCTGAATGTTTGATAGAATTTGCCTGTGAAGCCATCTGGTCCTGGACCTTTGTCTGTTGGAAGATTTTTAATTACAGTTTCAATTTCATTACCTGTGATAGGTCTGTTTATATTTTCTAATTCTTCCTGGTTCAATCTTGGAAAGTTGTACCTTTCCAGGAATTTGTCCATTTCTTCCAGGTTGTCCATTTTATTGGCATAAAGTTGCTTGTAGTAGTCTCTTATGATCTTTTGTATTTCTGCAGTATCAGTTATAATCTCTCCCTTTTTATTTCTAATTTTATTGATTTGAGTCCTCTCCCCTGTTTTTCTTGATGAGCCTGGCTAAAGGGTTATCAATTATGTTTATCTTCTCAAAGAACCAGCTTTCAGTTTTATTGATCTTTGCTATTGTTTTCTTCATTTCTATTTCATTTATCTCTCCTCTGATCTTTATGATGTCTTTCCTTCTACTAACTTTGGGGGTTTTTTTGTTCTTCTTTTTCTAGTTGCTTTAGGTGTACGGTTAGATTGTTTACTTGAGATTTTTCTTGTTTCTTGAGGTGAGCTTTAATTGCTGTGAACTTCCCTCTTAGAACTGCTTTTGCTGCATCCCATATGTTTTGGATCATCGTGTTTTCGTTGTCATTTGTTTCTAGGTATTTTTTTTATTTCTTCTTGATTTCTTCAGTGATCTCTTGGTTCTTTAGCAGTGCACTGTTTCGCCTCCATGTATTTGTGTTTTTGACAGGTTTTTTCCTGTAATTGATTTCTTATCTCATAACATTGTGGTCGGAAAAGATGCTTGATATGACTTCAGTTTTCTTAAATTTTCCAAGGCTTGATTTGTGACCCAAGATGTGATCCATTCTGGAGAATGTTCCATGTGCACTTGAGAAGAAAGTGTATTCTTCCACTCACGTGGAATGTCCTAAAAATATCAATTAAGTCTATCTGGTCTGTTGTGTCATTTGAAGCTTGTGTTTCCTTATTTATTTTCTGTCTGCATGATTTGTCTATTGGTGTAAGTGGGATGTTAAAGTCCCCCACTAATGTGTTACTGTCGATTTCTCCTTTTATGGCTCTTAGCATTTGCCTTATGTATTGAGGTGCTCCTATGTTGGGTGCATAAATATTTACAATTGTTATGTTTTCTTCTTGGATCGATCCCTTGATCATTATGTAGTATCCTTCTTTGTCTCTTGTAATAGTCTTTATTTTAAAGTCTATTTTATCTGATACGTGTATTGCTACTCCAGCTTTCTTGTGATTTCCATTTGCATGGAATATCTTTTTCCATCCCCTCACTTTCAGTCTGTATGTGTCCCTAGGTCTGAAGTGGGTTTCTTGTAGACAGCATATGTAAGGGTCTTGTTTTTATATCCATTCAGCCAGTCTGTGTCTTTTGGTTGGAGCATTTAATCCATTTACATTCAAGGTGATTATCGATATATATGTTCCTATTACCATTTTCTGAATTGATTTGGATTTGTTTTGGGGGGTCTTTTTCTTCTCTTGTGTTTCCTGCTTAGAGAAGTTCCTTTAGCATTTGTTGTAGAGCTGGTTTGGTGGTGCTGAATTCTCTTAGCTTTTGCTTGTCTGTAAAGCTTTTGATTTCTTTGTTGTAGAGCTGGTTTGGTGGTGCTGAATTCTCTTAGCTTTTGCTTGTCTGTAAAGCTTTTGATTTCTCCGTCGAATCTGAATGAGATACTTGCTGGGTAGAGTAATCTTGGTTGTAGTTTCTTTCCTTTCATCACTTTAAATATATTGTGCTGCTCCCTTGTGGCTTGTAGAGTTTCTGCTGAGAAATCAGCTGTTAACCTTATGGGAGTTCCCTTGTATGTTATTTGTCATTTTTCCCTTGTTGCTTTTAATAATTTTTCTTTGTCTTTAATTTTTATCAGTTTGATTACTATGTGTCTCAGCATGTTTCTCCTTGGGTTTATGCTGCCTGGGACTCTCTGCGCTTCCTGGACTTGGGTGGCTCTTTCCTTTCCCATGTTAGGGAAGTTTTCAACTATAATCTCTTCCAATATTTTCTCGGGTCCTTTCTCTCTCTCTCTCTCCTCTTTCTGGAACCCCTATAATTCGAATGTTGTTGCGTTTAATGTTGTCCCAGAGGTCTCTGAGACTGTCCTCAATTCTTTTCATTCTTTTTTCTTTATTCTGCTCCCTGCAGTTATTTCCACCATTTTATCTTCCAGCTCACTTTTCTCTTCCTCTCCCTCAGTTATTCTGCCATTGATTCCTTCCAGGGTATTTTTAATTTCAGTTATTGTGTTGTTCATCACTGTCTGTTTGCTCTTTAGTTCTTATAGATCCTTGTTAAACGTTTCTTGTATTTTCTCCATTCTATTTCTGAGATTTTAGATCATCTTTACTGTCATTACTCTGAATTCTTTTTCAGGTAGTTTGCCTATTTTATCTTCATTTATTTGGTCTTGTAGGGTTTTACCTTGCTCCTTCGTTGTAACATTTTTTTTTGTCATTTCTTTTTTTTTTTTTTTTTTTTTTTTTTTGATGGGTGGGGCTGTATTCCTGTCTTACTGGTTGTTTGGCCTGAGGTGTCCAGCACTGGAGTTTGCAGGCAGTTGGGTAGAGCCAGGTCTTGGTGCTGAGATGAGAACCTCTGGGAGGCCTCACTCTGATTAATAGTTCCTGGGGTCTGAGGTTCTCTGTTAGTATAGCAGTTTAGATTCAGCACTGGCTGCATTGCCTTCTGTTCCTCCGCACCCGCCCCCCGCAGGGTCTCCCCCGTTGTGGGTGGGTCCTGCTGGGTGTAGGAACTCCTCCCCTCCCCCAGCCGCCCCTCAGGGGTGCAGTTCCCCAGAGGTCCGGCCTTTACTTTTGCTCCCCCTTCCCTCCCTCCCACTCCCTCAGGACCCTCGCTGCTGGAGGGGGCCCTGGTGGGCAGAGGATCAGGCCCAGGATCTCAGCAGGCCCCTGGGGGGCCCAGGTGGGCAGGGGAAATGCTGACCATGCTGCCTTTTGATCCTTTGCCCTCCCATTGTCCCCCCCATCCCCCTTCTGGTGTGGGATCCCTCCTCCTCCCCCAGCTGCCCCTCAGGGGCACGGGTCCTGTCCCGCCTCCACTTCTCCTCCCCCCTCACTCCACCCCACGTCCTACCCAGTCACTGGGGATTCCTCCCATTCCCTCAGGTGTCTGTGGTCCCCCACCGGTGCCCAGTTGTGCAGAGACGCAAATCCTGTGTCATCCTAGTCTGCCACGTTGACTCTGCCCTCTATATGCTCTTTAATAATCTGTAGTCACTAAATTTTACTGAATGTTTACTATGCATCTTATATTATTCAATTTTGATAATAACCCCAGGGCGTAAGTGCTACCATTATCTCCAATTTAATAACAAACTGAACCTTGGAAAAGTTCAGTAATTTGCCTGAGAGCACAGCTAGAATGTACCAGATATAAACCCAGGCTGACTCCAAAGCCCATGCAGAAATTCAGCTACCACACTCCAGAATCATCCCTTACTTATTTTATTGTATTCACAGTACATATCAAGGTGTTTGACAGATATTATTAGATGCTCAATAAGTGATTTTTTTTTTTTTTTTTTTTGCGGTACACGGGCCTCTCACTGTTGTGACCTCTCCCGTTGCGGAGCACAGGCTCCGGACGCGCAGGCTCAGTGGCCATGGCTCACGGGCCCAGCCGCTCGGCGGCGTGTGGGATCTTCCCGGACCGGGGCACGAACCCGTGTCCCCTGCATCGGCAGGCGGACTCTCAACCACTGCGCCACCAGGGAAGCCCAATAAGTGATTCTTGAATGAATAAATGTTTAATGCTCTGCTAACTTGCTTTCAGACTTTACTTATACTGCTTTGCTTTGGAGAAGCAATGTAACCTTGCTAACCAGAAGGCTTTACTCTATTTAGACTTTTATGCAGAATTGCCCATTAGACTATCCCCTGTAGCCAGAACTTAAACTATGTGATCATTAATTTTATGATCAACTTCACTGGGCTAAGAGATGCCCAGATAGCTGGTAAGACATCATTTCTGGGTGTGTCTGTGAGGGTATTTCCAGAACAGAGTAGACTGAGTAAAAAAGATTACGTTCACCAGTGTGAGTGGGCATCATTCAATCTGTTGAGGGTCTGAATAGAACACAAAGTTGGAGGAAGGGTGAATTTGCTCTCTTGCTTGAGGTGGAACATCCGTTTCCTCCTGCCCCTCAGAAGTGCCATCAGCACTCCTGATTCTCAGCCTTCAGACTTAGACTGGGACTTACACCATCGGCTCCCCTGGTTCTCAGGCATTTGAACTTGGACTGAATTACACCACTGGGTTTCCTGGTTCTCCAGCCTGCAGATAGCTGACTGCAGGACTTCTCAGACTCCATAATTACATGAACCAATTCTTATCATCAGTTTCACCATCTGTGTATCTATCTCCCATTGGTTCTGCTTTTCTAGAGAACTCTGACTAATATAACCCATATAAAGACTTATGTACTTGACTTACATAAATTGTCCTTGATATTCTGTAATTAGGCAAGTCTCCTCAACCAGTTTAGCCATTCTTGGGAGCAGTGGTTCCCATCTAGAGGGATGGAGTAAGAAGACACATGAGAACCACCCGATGAGCTTTTTCACACTACAGAAGTTCCACATGCAGCACATCTCCTGCCCCAACAAATCCTCATCCTATCTGGGTAGAGGAGGAATTGTCTAAGTTGATGCAAGTTTCCAGGTGTTTCTGATACATTTCCCCATACACTTCCACGGTCCACAACTCCACACACCTACCTCCATTTAGAGAAAGTCAGTTCTATCTTTTCATTTAAATAAAGGCTGATCTTCTTAGAATCTCAGTTAAATGATGAGGCTTTATGTGTCTTTATGTGTCAAGTCTCTAAATGATGAGACTTGAACATAAAGACGCCCAGACTTCTACCTGTATTGCTTATTTTTCTTTAATAAACTTATTTATTTATGTATTTATTTTTGGCTGCGTTGGGTCTTCATTGCTGCGCTCGGGCTTTCTCTAGTTGCAGCATACGGGGGCTACTCTTCATTGTGGTGTGGTGGCTTCTCATTGCGGTGGTTTCTCTCGTTGCAGAGCACAGGCTTTAGGCTCATGGCCTTCAGTGTTGTGGCTCACAGGCTCTAAGCTCAGGCTCAGTAGTTGTGGCGCACGGGCTTGGTTGCTCCGCGGCATGTGGGATCTTCCTGGACCAGGGCTTGAACCCGTGTCCCCTGCATTGGCAGGCGGACTCTTAACCACTGAGCCACCAGGAAAGTCCCTGTATTGCTTATTAAATATATTAAATAATTATCCTTAGCACTTTACAGGTGGGTTTTGACTGAAGATGACTTATATACTTACATGTTTATGTTTCATTGTATCTTTTTCAGAATTAGACTTCTATAGCATAGTACACGACTTACATTAAAGTTTTATTAGAGCATAATAAATGTAGAGCAGCACTGTCTCACAGAACAATGATGGAAATGCTCTCTGTCTGCTCTATCCAATACAGTGTCCTAGATACATGTGGCTTCTGAGCATTTGAAATGTAGCTAGTGAGACTGAGGAGCTAAATTTTTTTTTTTTTTTTTTGCGGTACGCAGGCCTCTCTCACTGTTGTGGCCTCTCCCGTTGCGGAGCACAGGCTCCGGACACGCAGGCTCAGCGGCCATGGCTCACGGGCCCAGCCGCTCCGCGGCATGTAGGATCTTCCCGGACCGGGGCACGAACCCGTGTCCCCTGCATCGGCAGGCAGACTCTCAACCACTGCGCCACCAGGGAAGACCAGGAACTAAATTTTTAACTGTATTTTATTTTAATTAACTTAAATTTAAATAGCCACGTGTGTCTAGAGGCTGCCGTATTGGAATGTACAAGTACAGTACAGTATAGAGAACATGCTTCCATTTTTTTTTTTAGCCAAAATAATATAGAACTAGGACCCGTCTCATTTTTTTAATCGCTTTCCATAAAATCCAAAGCAGAAAACAACAACAATGCTGTAAGAGACTCGAAGAAACTCTGCCATGCTTACATTTCCACTGGGGAATGAATTCTTAACAAAAAAGAAAATTCTGACCCAGGATAAATGAATGGAGAGAGGCAGGAAAGAGGCATTCCCAAGGGGAACTCCATGGCAAATTCCTAGTTGTCTGTGAGACACAGAGCAGAGAGAGACTGTCAAGGAGAGAGAAATCCCCCCTCAGAGGAAAATCTAAATGTGTTTTTAGCCACCTGTCACCCCAGAGGGAGGACAGGATGGCAATGGTAAATTGGTAAGATTGTAAAACAAGGAAGTTAACTACCATACAAGTCCAGCTGAGGTGTTTAAGGTGCATTTTAACCGATGGAACTTCATTGCTGAAATCCAGATGGGGACTGATGCTACCTAGATGTCAGATTCGAAACCTGAATCGCCTTCACCTTAGAAAACTAGCATTTTCATTACAAACACCGTTCCACAAAAGCAGGATTGTGCTGAATTTTCATCTAAAGCAAATATTAGGTAAATCACAAAGTGACCCCAGATTCAGAAAGAGAGAGGGTGACGAGGCAACAGGAATACAGGACACACAGGCCCCATTGCAAAAATGTGAACTAAAAAATCCGTTCGGTACAAAAGAAGTAGCTACCAAAGGAGCGAAGATGGGAGGCATGTAAACTGAAGAAGTTCATTCATGGGCCAGACAAGAGAGCAGTAATGAATTCTGAGCTAGGACAATACTTCTCAAATCAGATTTCAGGCACATATGCTTGCGGGGAGATGGGGTTCTTTGGGCTTAGTAAGGACATTTAGGTTTTGTTCTTTCATTTTTACCGATTATAAACAGAAAACTTGTCTTTTCTTCAGTGAGACTTCTCAATTGAAAATCATGTTCAAAGAATGAGACTTCAGCTGTCTTAAGTAAATGTTTCTCAAATGCTGGTTAAGAAAATTTACCATAGGTCTTAGAGGATTAATTTCCTTTAAAGGGGTCCATAGTTTCTTCAGATTTGGAGATCAGTGACCTAGAGGCAGACCACACACACCCCTTGATTTGTATCTTGTTGGAGGAGTTGAAGCAGTTTTCCAACTTTGCCTTTAGCTTGCTCATGAAAAGATTAGACCTTTCCAAACTCAGAGGGCAGGTTGGGCATACTGTTCCTATTATATTCCCTAATGGAGGTCCTTGCTTAGAAAACTGTGCCCTTCTATTGCAAATGGGAAGTGGTGTGATAGGTGGGGTGGTCCTGGACCACAAGTCAGGCGGTCTCCCTCTAACCCTGACTCTCCAACTGGCTGTCACTTGTCCTCTCTGAGCTTTTGTTTCCTCATCTGTAAAATGAAGCAAGGGACTGGATAATGAATTACCAAGGTCACATCCAGCCTAGATTTCTTTGACTATAACAGTAAATCGCAGCGCCATCTCCTATGTCTTCTCTGAAAGGCCTCTCAATTGAAAGTAGTTTTCACTAGGACTCTCTTTCGTTTCTGTTCTTTTCTTTGTTACCCTCCACCACGGAGCACCGAAGGGTCAGGAGGTGATGCATTTGAAGGAAAAAAAAATCAGTCAACACTCAGCTTTACTCACTGAGTAAAGCTCAGCGTTCCATCTATTATCTGCTACCACCTAGGAAGTGGGAAATTAAACTATAGAACCCAGACTCCCAGGATTCAGTGCAAATCACCCAGATACAAAAGAAATCTCAGAGGGACATTTGGGCTGGTTTCTATAAAGTTTCCAATGAATGAGACAGCTGTTCACTCGAGTGTGAGTAAATCAAATGGGAACATAAAAGCTCTGTCTGTTTTTATGTTTTGAGGATCATAAATAAAATTACTTAATGAGTGGACTCTCAGCCTGTTGGTTGATATTCCACTCTGAGAGTGACACATATGTCGTGAGGTCTCTGCACATTCAAAGGTGTCCCGTATGAGCAGTGATGGTACAAGGCCTGTCTGTGTCTGTAGCAAAGAGAAAAGTGTGCTGGCCATGCATGTGCACGGAACCACCAAGCCACTGCTGCCTTTTGGTAGAAGTAATGCTATTCCTTTTCTCTAAGGAGTCCTCTCCCACATTTATGGAAGGGTGCACATAGAGTATGCCCCATTGCCTCAGCAGTGGTTGGAATATCATACCTGTAGTCTGTGGGATAATTCTTAGGGTTCAGAGGGACCCAGAAGAGGTTTGCCTTGAGACCTCTGTAGCCAAGACACAGCATAGAGCATCAAAATACTCTAAGATTACTCGGGCATCAGCCCCTCATCTAGCAATAGAACCCATTCTTTTGGCCTTTTTCCTGCATGAGCTGCCCACTGAAACTTAGCCTGACAGCTTACACCTAGAAATGTCTGTCCTGCCTTGGGAGAGCATTGGGTCCTGGGACCTAGAGGAGAACTTAGAAGCTACTGCCATTGAACTGTTTACTAATATTCACCCCGTGCAGGATGATGATACCACATCTGTCTTCACTGCAGCAAGGGCCCCAGCTCTCCAGATGTGGTCCTGTGGCCTGATAGGATCACTGATCCCCCAGGATATGTGGCATTGCTTGTCCCATCAGCAAGAAAAATGTGACTGCCTCTGTCTCTTCTGTTAAAATAATGACCTTCTGGTCAGCATGGAATGAAAGCCCTCCAAGGCAAGAGAATGACTTAACTTGAAATGGTTCCCTCTGAAATCATGTTGTAGTTCCCATTCTAGTTAAAATTTGGCTAATTGCTTAATAATTCTGTTTAAATGTCTCCACTGCTGCAAATATTAAATCATTAGACCTACTTTTTCTGGTTGGAAATCCCTTTGCTTTTCTAAGTATCCTCTGCCTCTTTCTCCCGTTTGTAATTTTGCCAGAGCAACATTCTGTTGACGTAAATAACAGCCATTCAAAGAGGTGTTGGACAGATCAAGGTGTCTCTCTGTGTTCCAGAGCCCAGGCACTGTAGTCTACGTCCTTGAGGCAGTACCTGCGATTGGGAAAGATCTGAGAGTGTGTCTTTAAAACACCAGCATCCCTGCCAGACAAATGAAGCTGCAGTCACCAGCAGCCTTAACCTGCTCCTGCAGTAGACAGCCTGCTGCTACTGTGCTTGACAGGGTGAGAGGCTGCCCGAGAAAGAAGGACCCAGGCCCAGCCTTTAGGAGCCCACAGCCCAACTGGCAGCTGGAGTTACATGTACACAAAAGAATATCAGCCAGGTTAAAACTCTGCTCAAAGCAGAGGCCTTGTCAGAGCACAGCAGTCTGTGGTCGGGGATGCGCGCACGCGCACACACACACACACACACACAGCTTGGTGGGAGAATGCACTTCTGTGGAAGCTGAGAACCATCATGAGGTCTGTGCTCCAGGGGTGAGCGTGCTTCCTGCCCAGGCAGCCTATGACTCACCCTTTCTGGCAAAAGTTGGCTAAGCCAGGCTTCCTAACAGACCCTGGCATCTTCCTTGTCATTCTTCCCTTCTGTGTTTGACCAGCTGAAGACTTCCAGTGTTGCTTTTCATTTTTCATTCGAAATGATGCTTTTAGCACCCAACATTCCAACTTTAAAGGATCCCATTGCTTCATCCGAATGCTCACATTCCAGTGAGGGCCAACACAGTCCTCTGAGGAAGTGAGGAAGGGTGTGAGGGAACTCAGAGTGACAGAGGAGTCCTACAGCTTCCACCCTGGAAACTTTCTCAGACCAGTGATGAATAAGAAGTGACATAGTCAGGTAACAACCAGACTAGAGAAGTCAGGAGAGGGCGAAATGGGAAGCAGGAGATGCAAGGTGTCAGAGGGGAAGGAATGAGGTATCCCTGGGTCATTAATCTGGGTTTCATGGAATGCCACATGTTTTTATTTATTTTAATTTTTATTTCATATTGCAGTATAGTTGATTAAGAATGTTGTGTTATACTACTGGTGGGAATGTAAATTGATACAGCCACAATGGAGAACAGTATGGAGGTTCCTTAAAAAACTAAAAATAGAACTACCATACGACCCAGCAATCCCACTACCGGGCATATACCCTGAGAAAACCATAATTCAAAGAGTCATGTACCCCAATGTTCATTGCAGCTCTATTTACAATAGCCAGGACACGGAAGCAACCTAGGTGTCCATCGACAGATGAATGGATAAAGAAGATGTGGCACATATATACAATGGAATATTAGCCATAAAAAGAAATGAAATTAAGTTATTTGTAGTGAGGTGGGTGGACCTAGAGTCTGTCATACAGAGTGAAGTAAGTCAGAAAGAGAAAAACAAATACCGTATGCTAACACATATATATGGAATCTTAAAAAAAAAAAAAAAAAGAGGTTCTGAAGAGCCTAGGGGCAGGACAGGGATAAAGACGCAGACGTAGAGCATGGACTTAAGGACATGGGGAGGGGGAAGGGTAAGCTGGGACGAAGTGAGAGAGTGGCATGGACTTATATGGACTACCAAATGTAAAATAGATAGCTAGTGGGAAGCAGCCACATAGCACAGGGAGATCAGCTCGGTGCTTTGTGACCACCTAGAGGGGTGGATAGGGAGGGTGGGAGGGAGACACAAGAGGGAGGAGATATGGGGATGTATGTATACGTATAGCTGATTCACTTTTTTATAAAGCAGAAAACACACCATTGTAAAGCAATTATACTCCAATAAAGATGTTTTAAAAAAAAAGAATATTGTGTTAGTTTCAGGTACACAGCAAAGTGATTCAGTTATACATATACATGTATCTATTCTTTTTCAAGTTCTTTTCCCATTTAGGTTATTACAGAATATTGAGTAGAGTTCCCTGTGCTATACAGTAAGTCCTTGTTGGTTAGCTCTTTTAAATATAGCAGTGTGTACATGTCAATCCCAAACTCCCAGTCTCTCCCTCCCCGCCACCCTTCCCCACTGGTAACTGTAAGTTCTTTCTCTAAATCTGTGAGTCTATTTCTGTTTTGTAAATAAGTTCATTTGTATCATTTTTTTTAGATTCTGCATATAAGCGATATCATAAGATATTTGTCTTTCTCTGTCTGACTTACTTCACTTAGTATGATAATCTCCAGGTCCCTCCATGTTGCTGCAAATGGCATTTTTTGGTTCTTTTTTATGGCTGAATAATATTCCATTGTGTATATGTGCCACATCTTCTTTATCCATTCATCTGTCAGTGAACATTTAGGTTGCTTCCATGTCTTGGCTATTATAAACAGCGCTGCTATGAACATTGTGGTACATGACTCTTTTTGAATTATGTTTTTCTCAGGGTATATGCCCAGTAGTGGGATTGCTGGGTCATATGGTAGCTCTATTTTTAGTTTTTTAAGGCACCTCCATACTGTTCTCCATAGTGGTTGTATCAATTTACACTCCCACCAACAGTGCAAGAGGGTTCCCTTTTCTCCACACCCTCTCCAGCGTTTATTGTTTGTAGACTTTTTAATGATGGCCATTCTGACCGGTGTGAGGTGACACCTCATGGTAGTTTTGATTTGCATTTCTCCAATAATTAGCGATGTTGAGCATCTTTTCATGTGCCTCTTGGCCATCTGCCACATGTTTTTAAATAAGACCTGTCTCCGTGTGCAGATGCACCAGTAGGAGATGGAAGTGGGGGAGAGGATTCACTCTGGGGGCAAGTAAAGCACTAGCAGGGCACTGGTTCTGGCCACCCAGGGACTCAGAGTGTAATCAGCAAAGGCAGACTCAGCCCAGGTTATCCTCAGAGCACTTTACTTGCAGGTTCCTTTCAGGTTAAGGTCATATTTTCCTTGACCACCGTATCCTGCCAAGTGAAGTCAAAGCTGACAGAATGGTTTTGGGAAAGAATAGAGGCGTCTGTCCTTCTGTATGACTTGGTACTCATGACCCAGAATCCTTGCGCTGGCACCTTTTAGCAATTCGCTTACTGTGTGAGGCACTGGGCAGAAGCAAGTTAGAACATGTTAGATGCCATCAGTCCAAAGGTTAACACCTGATGATGTGTACACAGCCTGGAATTGTCCAACACGAACCAGGCCTCAGGGTTCTAATCGATCTGTGTGTGTGCCGTTGATTTTTATTTATCTTTCTTAAAAAGCTACTCTGAGTTGCTTTGGAATTTGAAATGACACCCTCAAAGAATTACAACAACACAGAAACTATTGCTCAACCCGTGCGTTTCTAACTTTGTCTGTTTTTCTCCTGAATGTTTGATTTCTTCAGTTGTTTTTCTTATTGAGCATCTAAATTTCTCACCAAGTCCTTAGCTTTCTGTAAACTTTTGATCATCTACTCTGGGTGGTATTGCCTGAGGAAGCTAAAGATCAAAATAACAACAGTGAGAACCAATACTTAGATGATACTTAGTCTTGAATAGGACTGTTCAGGTATTTTACATGTATTAATTTATTAAACCCTCACCACAGTCTTATGAGGTAAGTGGTACTATTAGACCCATTTTACGGATGAGGAAACTGAGGCATAGAAAGGTAAGACACTTACACAGAGTCACACAGCTACAAGTGGCAGAACCAAGATATGAAACCAGGGTCTGGCTCTCAGAACTGCGCTTCTCACCACTGTGAATTGTCACACGTATTGCTCTTCACACTAGGAATCGGATGGCCAGGAATGACACCGTTATTATTAACCTTTAAAGATAAAGTGCAAGCTCTTAATTTATTGTACCTTTAACTATTCTGTTTTTCCCTCCTAAACTCTCAGATGATGGAAATGCTTAAAGCACACTAAGGTAGTGTGAGACCACGCCATGTAAGTGTGAGCATGGCTCCGCTGGGCCCGACTGTGTTTTGTGCGCTTCCGCCTACCATCCCCGCATGTTTCCTCCGCTGTTCTGATTCCCGCTTTCGCCGCTTGCCCCTGGGGCCGCATGAACCGTCGCTCTTAAGCCGTAGAGCTTATGTCTTTGTTCCTGATTTTGTACTTGTATTTCTCTCTCCCACAATCCCTAGAGAACTTGCCGCTGTCTGCCTGCCACCTCCCCGGGAAGGAGCTGGGGACACCCGGGGAATGCGTTTTGTTATTGTTCTCTGACAGTGAGCCCTCGTATTGTCAGATTTTAGGATTCCGGGCTAGTGTCCACGTTCTACTCCACAGAGCAGAAACGTGTGTCGGCCCCTCATGCAGGCTGTGGCACCCTTTGCATCTTTGCTGTGCAGTGTTCTTCTGGGACCACCAGCCTAAACGGATTATTGCTCTGTGAGCCTTTGCAGAGTGAATGCTCTGTGAGAATAAATACCATGCAACAGGGCTAAAATGAACCATGGAGAAAAGTGGTCATCTTCTCATTTGTTTATTGTTTTCTCTGTACCTGTGTATATGATGGACACATATACATATATTGACCAAACCTGTGATTATCAATGAGAAAGGATAATGGTTCCTAAGCCAAATATGGGTTATATTGACCCTTCATTGTACACACACACACACACACACACACACACACACACACACACACACACACACACACACACACACACACACACACATTCAATATGTGATAAACTAGACTTACAGAGTAACAAATTGGGGAGGAGGAATTTGTGCCTGACAAAAAGTATCCTGTCTTACTGTACAGCTTTCCCCACCTGACCGTGATTTCAGGGTTGGAACTTCCTCTTGTCCTCAGTCTCCCAGAAGTTTCCAGTGCGTGTCAAAAGGGAGTGAGGAGGAAACTTTCCAAGTTAGTTGTCAGAGATGACAAGAATTTAAAAGTGCAGGGGCTCTCTCATGAGATGTGACGGAGCACTTAGTCCCCTGCAGTGTTGGGACTCGAGCCCGTCGTTTAGACATACACAGGATGCTGGAGCTTACGGGTCCTTAGAGATGGATTCTTCACTCCAAACCCCTTACTTCACAGATGACTGAGGCCTCCAGGGGGAAAGTAACTTGCCCAAATGGGGCAGAGCCTGGATTATAACTCAGTTCTCTTTCCATCAAAGCATCTTACCGTTGTGCTGCCCCAGCACATTTTTGTCTGGGAGAGAACCAGGTACACAACCAGGAAGTAAATGAAAGTGAAGGAGTCTCCCTCCCAAGAAGGGACCCCGGTTCCCATTCCTGGCTCTGCCACTACATATCTGCATGAACTTGGGAAAGTTACTCTGCCCTTCTGGACCTTGGGCTCCTCATCTGTAAAACGACTTTGACAACAGCTAATTTCAAAAAGTACATGACGCTCAGTTTGCTCCTAACCTCGGGCTGTTTTCATGCAGCTTCCTCCCAGCAGTATTCATTTCTAACCATGGGATTATGGAAAAAGTTAGTCAGGCTGTGTAAATGGGGACAGCCTACAGGAGCAAGAGCTCTGTGAGTCTCTGTTATTAACTGAGGAAGGACAAGGGCAGGACGGAAAGGTGCAGGTGAGAGACAAGTAGCCTGCCCCCCTTACACGGACCTGCCACACGGAGGTGGACATGGCCAACTCCAGGTGTGATCATCTCAGATAAGCTGATTTCTGCAGTCTGAGGTTATCTGGCTGATATCCACTTCTCTCCTTTCCAAGACACCACTGATTAGAGCTCTGGAGCTTAGGGAGACTCAGTAGGTGAGCTAAGTCACATTTTCTCCTTTCGATGCATTGCTCCCTGAGCTAACAGGGCCAGGGAAGTCAGTGAGGCAGTCCGAGAATAATTTGAAAGCCAATTAAGGCAAGAGTAGAGACCCACACGTGCTAGTTTGCAGCAGAGTTTTGAGATACACTCCTTGTTTACGTAAAATTATAGAAATACAGAGATTAACCAAAGGTGCAATGTCATTTTAACAGAGCTTTCTTTTTCCATGGTAAATCCATGGCATGTTCATAATCAATCTTTTTTATAAAGCAAAGAATCATCACTGATTTAACCTTTGGCCCCTTTTGTTGTCCACAGATCAAGTTTGGCTTAACATGCACCTTTTTCCAAGATAGCCCATCAGGTCTGCAGCCATCTCCCCTGGATCTGGTGGGAAGAGCAGGACAGGGAGGGGGAATGAATACAGAGGTGGATAAGCTCCCTGTGTGTGTCTTAGGTTCTAACGCTGCTGGACAAAATGGAGAGCTGCAAAGAGCTGCGACCTTGGAAAATATTACTGGGACAGAATCTCAGCTTCAGGATTTTGGTGGAATAAGGGCTTTGCAGGCAGCAGCAAATCTGGCTGGAGGGGTTGTGCTAGAGGACTCTTAAAGCTGCATTTGCGTGGCACTTAACATAAAATTGAACAATGCCAATCGACCATGTCATTGGGAGGGAGCAGCTGTTGGAAATTAAGGCCCCTTCTTGGCAACCATCATTGCCCTGGTGTTACCATTCCTTCTCCCATGGTGACTGTTGTGCCGTATGAAGAGGAAAATGACATCCTTGGGCAGCCACACAAGAGCAGTTGTCATGCTGAGGATGCTGGACAGGCAGGCAGAGGTCATGAGCCCCTCACCTTACTTTTCCCTTTGCCGGAGATCCCTGGGGTCGTGGGAAGACGCGCTTTTCCGGCTTCTCCCAGGTCCTGCCTGGCCCCTTCCTAGGGTAATAATTGTCCTGCTGAGACCTCTAGTGGCCATACTGGTCACTACAGGCATCTGAGGCAGGAGGGGAGGAAGTCAGACACTGTGGGCTGCCCCAAAACACAGCCAAGCATGTCCTAGGTGGTCTGAGGAGGCCTCAGCCTGAAATACTTTCTAGATGGAGGAAAGGGTGTATCAGAGGCCCCCGAAATATCAGCCTGGAGGCCTAGTGGTCTGTCACCATGGGAACATGCCCAGCTGGCCAGTTAGCCATGGTGAGGAGGACTCTACCTCCTGTTATACCAGCTTAGTTCTGGGATCTGCTGGATCCTTCCTGACTTATCCTAAGATATACCTGTAACCCCATTGTTACCTGAAACCAAACTGAGCTCCCTCGAGTCTGAAGAGCCAGCCACCAGAAGCCTGGTTATCTGACAGATGCACGCGTACCAACCCACATTTGCCCCCAGGAGTCCTGTGTAGACTGGCCTGGCTTGAAGGCCAGGTGGCTCTGCACTGCTTCCCCAGACGTTCACCTCCTGGAGGGACAGAACACCAGCCCACCACTGCCACCACCACCCACACTCTGATCGTCGGGGCTTCCCGAGAACAGTTAAGTAGGGTACACCTGACGGACACAAGGCTGGGTTGTTTTCATTGTTCTAACCCAGTGGTTTTCAAGGTGTGGTCCCCAGACCAGCAGCCTCAGCATCACCCAGGAACTTGTTAGAAACGCAGATGCTCAGGCCCCGCCCCAGACCTACTGAATCAGAAATTCTGCACGTGGGGCCCAGCCACCTGTGTTTCTCAGGCTTCCAGGCAACGGTGAGGCTCGCCCTAGTTTGAGGCCCCTGCTCCAAGCATAATTCAGAGATGTCAGTATATACGTGATGACAGACTCTTAGCTTATTTAAATGTGGGTGCTGACCCCTTACCCACAGAGATTTAGTAGTTCTGCAGTGAGGATGCAGAAATCTGATTCTTAAATCATCATTCCATGTAATTCTGATGCAAGAGATCCACAGACCACTGTTTTGAAAAAGTCTTTTTTTAAAAGAACAGGGCCGGGCTTCCCTGGTGGCGCAGTGGTTGAGAGTCCGCCTGCCTATGCAGGGGACACGGGTTCGTGCCCCGGTTCCAGGAAGATCCCACATGCCGCGGAGCGGCTGGGCCCGTGGGCCATGGCCGCTGAGCCTGCGCATCCGGAGCCTGTGCTCGGCAACGGGAGAGGCCGCAACAGTGAGAGGCCCGCGTACCGCAAAAAAAAAAGAACAGGGCCATCTTCACCACAACAGTTTTGCTTCCTCTCTTGAATTAGCAATAAATATTGTTCTTGTATCTCACTGGTCACGAGAGAGACGTCAGTAAACATATCAGATGCTCCAGGTCTTTGAAGCAGGTCATATTTTCCCTCGGCAAATGAGGTTTTGCTGCTGCTGTGAGGAAAACCTCAGTAGAGCCCATATCACAATCCAAAAGTGAAATCTTCCTCTGGAAAGAGATAATAATTCCTGAGAGAACAGAAAGAGCAGGAGACCTGTAGCTTCTTTGAGTCTGGATCTCTGGGTGGTATGTCAGGCTCGACTGAGAAGCTGTGTGTCATCTTTGGGCTGTGTGTCCATCAGATAGAAAGCTGCCCTTTATTCTCCCTTCTCGAACAATTCGATATTTAGTGGTACTATCTCAACAAGACCCAAGACATTGGTTTATTGTAATACTGCTAGGAGGAAGGGGTTTTCAAGACTTGAGGTTATGAGTACACTTGGCTTATACAGCCTCTGCATTGATCACCCTGGAAAAATAGAGTTCACTTTTTGTGAAGATTCTTTTTTTTACATTAATTTATTTTATTTTTTTTTTTAACATCTTTATTGGAGTATAATTGCTTTACAATGGTATGTTAGTTTCAGCTTCACAACAAGATGAATCAGTTATATATATACATATATTCCCAGATCTCTTCCTGTGAAGATTCTTGTGAATGAAAAGTCCCAGCTCTTCTCAACACAGCTCTGGGCCCTACTGGGAGCTCCAGCGGGGATTTGCCCTCTTTCTTCTTCTGTCCCATGTAACATTCCCATTTGAACACCTCTCTCAGTTCTCTCCGGAGCACTGCACCTTCATGGGGCACTAATTCGTTGGGCTGTGCTCTGGGAAGACACGTAAGCAGAGTCACGTTTTTCAAGGATCTGATGGGAGCAGAGCAGACATGGTGCTAGCGCTCCTTGTCGCCCTAGGATTCTCAGTCCTCATCCAGGCGCCTGTGTGCACGGGTATTGTCTGCTTGGGGGCAGCAGCTTTACCAGGTCAAGACTCTAGTCTTTAAAATCATGTGGGTAGAGCAGGCAAAATGCTGGCTCCCTTCTTTCCTCCCTTCCTCCCTTTGTTCGTTGCCGCCTTCCTTCCATCTTCTGCCCCTCACCCATTTTCCCACGCTCCCTTTCCCATGTTTTCCTCTGCTTCTGTGAATTTCTCCAGCTTTTCCTCCCCTCTCCTCTCATCTCGCCGGGCCTCCCACAGTCCTGAAAAGCAGCCCCCACCCCACCCCGTGAACTCCAAGAGCCTCACCAGCGCCAACTGCAGAGGCTACAGGCATCCTGCCGGGCAGGGAATGTCACCTTCATTTACTGGAAAGCATAATTAAAAGACAGATCTCACATCTCCCCTCGCTCAGACAGCGGGAGACGCAAGGAAGGGAAGAGCAGCAAAGGAAAATCCAAAAAGAAGCCACAGTGTCGAATTTTAAACTCTGTGTCTGGAAGAAGTGCAGCCCACACTGTCCACAGCACTGGGGGTCGGGTCAAAGCATCAGGCTTAAATTCCTGAGTCAGCAGGAAAGAGAAGAGGAGGAAGAAAATAGGGCAATGTTGAAAATAGGGCAGTAGTGAAGGGAGGAGATGGCTTTTGTCCAGAGCATAAATCCCCTCTTCCCAGGGATGTTCCTGGGTCAGGAAGGAGTCCCTTTGGGAGTTGGGAATGGGCGGGGCCGGCCTTGCTGGTGGGTGGCACTGATTTTCCTCTCCCTTCCTTGTTATTTGTTCCTGCACCCAGGGCACCATGAGTGCACGACCAGTGTAGTCCACAGGGTCCCAAGCTCAGAAGGGCCCCGTGCTTGGGGGTTAATGCTCTGCAGCCCCGGTCTTGAAACTGTGTTTTGTCAGTGACGTCTGATGGGGCGATGACACGTTGGAGCATGTAGCGGGTGGGGAAGCTTGGAGACTGGTCACGGTGCCCTGCATCCTGCTGCTCCCCCTCCCCCTTTTCCTTCCCTACCCCGCCCTGTCCCCAGCTCCCTGGGGATGGGTTCTCAGCCCAGTTGTCTGCGCCCTGGAACCTGGGCCCTGCTCAGCCTCCCCTCCTTGTGCTCCAGGAAGGGCCCGGGTGCAGGTGGGGAAGGTCATGACTGGGTGCACCTGTCCTGCGGCATCTTGGGGCTGGGCACAGCAGTGGCCTTCCCACCCAGGACTAGCAGGTCTGCAACGTGTCTGGTGGGCAGCAGGTAGGAGGTCGCAACTCAAGGAGGGAAGAACCTCTTGCCCACCCCTGATCCATTTACCTAGTACAGAGGTTGCAGTACCTGGGGTCACCCATCTGCCGTGGGCTGGGGATACCACCCATATATCTCCTCATGGGAAGGGGAGATCCCCCAAGACCTGCCCCAAGCCAGGGAACAATGTGTCGGTCCATCAGCCGGTGGAAGGGGGAATACCAACAGCCGTCAGACCTGAGAGGGCACACAGGGCAGGGCTCCTGGGCGCCTGTGAGGCTCTGAAGTATCCCTGAGCCAGAGGCGCACCCCCAGCCACTCTTTCGAGCCCACTCTGTGCCTGGGGGACACTCTCTTCTTCCCAGTCTTCCTGAATCTGTCTGTGTTTGTTTTTGCTGGCCAGCTCAAGGCATCCTCCGGGGGCAAAATACATTTGTGTGATTTCAATGATTGCACAAACGAGTTAAATGCTCTTAACATTTGCACTTAAAACTGGCATTGCATGATGTAAAAATGCATGGTAAATTCATGCTAACCATTTAAATTTTTATTTACTTAGAATGACATTAAATAGGAAATAAGAAACACCATAACTGGTGGTAGCTGCACAACAATGGGAGTGTATTTAATAGCACTGAACTGTACGCTTAAGATGTACATGTAATGTGTAAATGTAAAAAAGCCTAAGTGGCGAGTTTTATGTTATGTGTATGTTACTACAGTAAGAAAAAAGAATGAAAACAAACAAGCATTATGACAAGGCTAGAGAGAGAGACCACATGAAAGAAGGGAAAAGCCTGCTTTATGAACGATTTTCATTTAACACTGAGCCTGCAAATGGTGCAGCTCATAATCCTTGCTGACTTGGAGGTGATCAAGTTCAGTCTTACACAGTGTTACAGAGGAAATTCTAATCCTGTGGGGGGAAAAGTTACCAATTTATGACTAAAGGTAATTTCAACCTTAGTATCCATTCATCTACAGGAGAAAAAAAGGAGGAAACCTAAGAATGAAAAAGAAAATAGAAGAGAGAGTCTTGAATGAAAAAAAGATAAAAGATTCTTGCATTTAGATGAGCACCCATCACATTTCTAGGTGACCTCAGATACACACAGGGCAGTGTGAGAGTTCCTGGGTGAGGTCAGTTCATTAATTTATGAGAAAACGTCTTCAAGAACATAGCTTCTCACACTCAACACAGATTGTCTGTATTTCCAGTATATTGCAAATGATTTAGGTCATTTATCAGCCTCCTGTCTGAAGTCTGGTGCCTCCAAAGATAATTAAGAAGGTTGTAAATTCTCATCACTTTAGTATGAAAAAAGGAAATAAAGCAGATTTCAGTGCAGAAAATATTTCTGGAGCACCATTTGTCAAAGTAAAATTTGTGGGGCTGCCTTTTAAATGAGATTTTTAAAAGAGAGTATAGCATTGTGACCCTTCCTGGTTAAGAAAATTTTGTCTAAACTGAGGCCTCCTATGGTTTGCAAATCCCTCATAATTACTCTCCATGGACCAGTAATGTATCCACCCAAACACACCTTTCTCTGCCTTCCTGCGAATCCCAGTAAGCTCTTTAGGCCGGCGTGGGAAGCTTAATGTTTATCCTGTGAAATCATACCATTCTCCTTGATCAGCTAATCCCAGCTTTGCAAATTGAAAAAATTTCATTCCTGGCGTCAACAGTCTGTTAAATTAGTTCTGATTAATAATTGAATCTTAAGACCCTTTCAAGGCAACATTTACAACAACAGATTAGTGGGGAAGGGAGAGTGAAGCCACATAGCACCATGTCGTGGTAGAACAGACTGGTGACCTCAACTGGAGGTGTTAAAGGTAGAGTCCAGACTCTGGGGAAGTTTAATTCCTCAGAAAAATCACAGAAATACACAGTCACTTCTCCCCTGCAGACTGATGGGCCTAGCATTTATTTCCTAGTAATATACATTTATTGGTGATCTAGACACATTCTTCTTGGACTTGGAGTGTGATTGCAGGTCATAGTGTTGTGGTTCACATTAAGCCCTCTTGGATTTTGAATTATTTATAAGGCATTGCAGAGTATTTCTTCCTTTAATCCTGAAAGAGAAAATACAGCCCTCCTGAAATGTCACACTGAGAAACAGATAGGCTCCTAGCTTAACAATCGAAAGAATAGCCCTTCTGGATGTTTTCCAGGCATAGAGGATGTCCAAATAACTCTAGAGCATTGTGGCAAATCCTTTAAGCATGCTCGTGCTTGTACAATCCCAGAACTTGCTTGGGCAGAGATTTTCCCAGCCCAATCTATGACTGAAGGTGATTTCAGTCCTATTACTCTTTCATCCATTGAACAAAGAAGGAAACCTAAGAGTAAAAGAACATCAGCGCGCATCACATTTTTAAGTAACCCCTAGGGTTTCTCGATGGAGGCCTTGAGGCTGCCCTAAAATGTTGCATCAGAAGCACCTGAGGGATTGGTTTAAAACGCTGTAGCCTGCATTCTGCCCAGATCTACCGATTGTGGTCCTTTGGGAATTTTTTAGCTACTAGGACACTCTTAGGTAGTAAAATTTGAGAACTACTGACCTCCAGACAATTCATTAATTTCAGTGAGTTATTGTATTTTCAAAGCCTAATGATCCAATGATTCTATTGTATGCATGAGAATCTTTAAATCCCTTGCTTAGTAAGGCTAATATGTATGTTTTGTAATTCCCAGAGGTTGAGAGCAGATTTCTTTCAGCACTCACCCTCCTAGTAAGCACGCATTGAGGAGGTACTATGACCTGGGCGCTGTGCTGGCTTCTGTGAGCTAACTGATCCTCATGGCTTCTCTCTGAGCAGGGATACCCTGCGTGTTTGGTGTACTTAGGAAAACCTCAGGGTGGAAGCAAGCACTGAGAAGTGAATCTTCAGGAGGATTAGAGAAAAAGGTAATCGTGGTAATGGCTAAGAGACTCCCAACTCCCTCGCATCCCTGTGATTTTGCCGTATGCCAGGGGCTTTGCCTGTGTTATCTCATTTCTTCCTCACAATCACCTATGAAATAGGGTTGAGTATATTGTTCCATTTTACAGACGAGGACACTGTAGCTCAGCAGGGCTGTTCGACTAGTCAGCAGTGGAGCAGGGATTCCCTCTCAACAGCCTGTTTCCAGAATGCAGGCTCTTATTCGCCACTATTCCAACCATCATGGTAATTTTCCTTTCCCTTATAAGGCAGAATCTAGGAGGTGATGCGATGAAATGTGAATATTTTGTGCCGCCGTGTGTCCACCCAGTTTCTGTTACAATGGTGATGCGCTGTGTATTAAATCCATGAAGCACACGTGCATTCCAGACTCGGGGGGGTACAAAAAGAATCAATGTGTGTCAAGAAGCTCGCAGTTACTAAAATGCTGAGTCACATGGAAAGTCCAGAATTAAAACTCAGCACCCCCCACTTCCTTGAGCAATTTTGAGCCCGTTCAGCTGCGTGGCCTGCCTTCCTAAAATTCTGCCAGGGGAAGGAGTTTCCAACTCCCTTGCATTAGTGTGATGTCAGAGTAACTGCCAGGTGGGCTGTTCTTACTCAAGCAAAACCACTCCTGGGGGCAGTAAATTTGGAACTGAAGCCCTCTTTGTCATGCAAAGTGGGGAACTGTAATTTTTAACATCTTTCAGTGTGTTAAAGTCCATCTTTTTCCTCCTTCCTGAATGCTGATAAAATTTACTGGGCTCCCAAAACCGGCCCCCTCGATGTCATCCCTGATAATAAAGAGCAAAGCTATGCCCGAGAACAGCAGGGAGGTTTCTAGCTGAAGGTTCTGCAGGAGAAGTGGGGCATGTGGTTTGAAATCATTACTGCGTAGCAGCTTCTGTGACAGTTAAAGTCTAGTTAAAATAAGTTGGTAAATTCTAGCTGTGTCCAAGCCTGCTATGAAGCCTGAATACAAACCAGAATATCTCACTGTCAATAGGACACTGTAAAAATATCTTGAAGACCCTCTAGACTTGCCCTGAAAACTAGCATTGCAGATGTCTTTGACCCCAAACCAGTCAATATGTAAGGCTTTTCCTCACCCCTCTTACATTACAGGTGTTCCTATGGGGGCTTCTAGGGACAAAACAGCCCTAGGGGCTCAGTTACAGGCTGTGGGACCTGGGGCAGGCTCAGGTCTTACAGCAAACTACAGTTCACAGGCCTCCTTGCCCCCTCACAATTTGGTCCCCAAAAGCAAAGCTACATTCAGAGACCCTCCTCCCAAACATAACTATAGACAGAGAGGGTGTCTTTCTCTGCCCTGCTCAGACTTTGTAAGCACCCCAAGCTGCTTCCCCCACCTTGAGAACCCTGCGTCCAGGATCACCACCAACACCGTGTGCTTTCCCGACCTCTGTTCCTAGGTAGCCGAGCGTAGCTGGAGAAAGACCCCACAACTAACCTCTCTTGAGCACCCATTGCCACTGGGTACCTCCTTCATCCGTTCTCATTGGTCCTTCACGCCTCCCTTCCAGAAGTGGCTCCAAACTTCCTCCTCTTTGCTCAAGTTCGAAATACACCTCCACCCTCGGTGGACCCAGGCCAGCCCCTCTGCCGGAGTCATGCTCATCCAATAACAGCTTCAGATCCCTTCCTGTCCGTCTCAAATCTTTATTTTCACACTTTTGTTATTCCCTCACCACTGAATCTGTCCTGTTTCTGTCCCAGAGACTACTCTTCCTCCTGAGTTCTTTTTCTTTTAATAACTGCCCATTCCCCCACCCCACCAGCCCCTGGGAACCACCATTCTATTCTTTGTCTCTATGATTTTGACTACGTATCAGGACACAAAGCTGTGTGAGGTACCATATAGCTGGGTCACAAAATATGGATCCAAAAGATTTTGACAGGTTGGACCTAATAGTATGAAATTCAACAGTTTTCAAACAATAAGGACCTTTGTTCTCAACACCCAACCACACAAACAGAGAGGCCACAAGTCAGGAGCTGTATGGAGGAAAGGCACAAGGGATTTAGTTAAATGGCAAGGTCATTGGGCACCAATACTGTGAAAAAGCTAATGGAATCTCAGGCTGTAAAAGATAAAATGTCTAGAGCAATGAAGTGTGTGTCCTCCATTTAGCAGGATTTGATTCCGGCCTGCAGTGCTGATTTTACCTCTGGACCCCACATTTAAAGCAAGGGTATAGAGCACTTGGTGGGCGTTCAGAAAGGAACAAATGGGATGACAAAAATGCCTAAAACAGGTCCTCTGCCTGTGTGCCAAGGGCTATCCAGAGGAAGAGAGGTTAGACAGGTTCTTTGTAGGTATGTTATATGACACCAGGAGGAGGCCCTACAGAATACTGGTTCATCCCAGGCCAATGAGGAACTCTGCAACTCTCTGAGCTGCAGAACATGGAAAGAACTTTTGGGAGGTAATTAGGCGAAGTTTCCAAGTTCAGTGGATATTGAGATGGAAATTTCAGCTTCCTGTCTTCACGTATCTTCCACCACCAAGATCCTTGATTATTTCTATCTGCCTAGAACTAAGCACATCATATATCACATTAAAGTTGAAAAGCCAACATTCATTCTTTTTTTTTTTCTAACATCTTTATTGGAGTATAATTGCTTTACAATGTTGTGTTAGTTTCTGCTGTATAACAAAGTGAATCAGCTATATGCATACATATATCCCAATATCCCCTCCTTCTTTCATCTCCCTCCTACCCTCCCTATCCCACCCCTCTAGATGGTCACAAAGCACAGAGCTGCTCTCGCTGTGCTATGCAGCTGCTTCCCACTAGCTATCTATTTTACATTTGGTACTGTGTATATGTCAGTGTTACTCTCTCACTTTGTCCCAGCTTACCCTTCCCCCTCCCCGTGTTCTCAAGTCCATTCTCCACGTCTGCATCTTTATTCCTGTCCTGCCCCTAGGTTCATCAGAACAATTTTTTTTTAGATTCCATATGTGTGTGTCAGCATATGGTATTTGTTTTTATCTTTCTGACTTACTTCACTCTGTATGACAGTCTCTGGGTCCATCCACCTCACTACAAATAGTTCAATTTCGTTTCTTTTTATGGCTGAGTAATATTCCATTGTATATATGTGCCACATCTTCTTTATCCATTCATCTGTCAGTGGACACTTAGGTTGCTTCCATGTCCTGGCTATTGTAAATAGTGCTGTAATGAACATCCAACATTCATTCTTGTAGCCACAGGAAAAGAAAGTATTCAGTGATTTAAGAAAAGTTTAAAATTCAGAAAATTTGTAATACAGGACAACTTCCTTGACTCATTATAGGGTATCCACTAAAAAGCAATGGTAAGCATCATTCTTTTTTATTATTTTTTTAATAGTCTTATATGGTTTTTTTTTTTTTGTGGTACACAGGCCTCTCACTGTTGTGGCATCTCCCGTTGTGGAGCACAGGCTCCAGACGTGCAGGCTCAGCGGCCATGGTTCACGGGCCTAGCCGCTCTGCGGCATATGGAATCTTCCCGGACCGGGGCACGAACCCATGTCCCCTAAATCGACAGGCAGACTCTCAACCACTGCGCCACCAGGGAAGCCCATCATACACATTTTGACTCCCAACAATTGCTGGTTTCTTTTCAACTTTTTTTTTTTTTATTTATTTATTATTTTTGGCTGCGTTGGGTCTTTGTTGCTGTGCGCAGACTTTCTCTAGTTGCAGTGAGCTGGAGCTACTCTTCGTTGCAGTGCGTAGGCTTCTCATTGCAGTGGCTTCTCGTTGCAGAGCATGGGCTCTAGGTGCGTGGGCTTCAGTAGTTTTGGCTTGCAGGCTCTAGAGCACGGGCTCAGTACTTGTGATGCACGGGCTTCGTTGCTCTGCAGCATGTGGGATCTTCCCTGACCAGGGCTTGAACCCGTGTCCCCTGCATTGGCAGGATTCTTAACCCCTACGCCACCAGCGAAGCCCAGCAAGCATCATCCTTAATTGTGAAACATTGGAAGTCCTCCCTTTAAGGTCAAGAACAAGATGCCTTGACTACCACTACCATTAAGCATTATGCTGGAGATTCTAATATAGCATCAAAAACACTTTACCCACCTATGAGAACAAAAGATGGATAGAAAGGGCATAAGACAGAGATATGGGTTTGATACCGAGCTCTGCAACTTACAGTTTACATGACCTTGGGCAGTTTATTTAACCATATCTGTTTCTCATCTATAAAATGAGCAATCCTATCTACCTCAAGGAGATTTTGTGCAGATTGTGCCTCTGAGGGGACACAAACAGATCCCGAACTGAAACAGATGGCACCCTTAATCAGGGCAATTAGGAGGGTTTATTGAAGCAACTATTTACAAAGATGTGGGCAGGACTAAAGAGAACAGAGAGGGATGGTGAGGCATTCCCAGGTTACCAGCAAAGGTAGCCATTACATAGGGAGTGGTTATAAACAGCTGGAGAGAAATATAGCCACAGCTCTCTCAGTAGCTGGCTGTAGGAGAGGCCCCCTCCCAGGAGCTGTGGCCTTCAGTAGAAGGATGATGCCACCCAACCTGTGATCCTTAGGAGAGAAAAACCCCCAACCTCTCTTCCGTCCTCCAACCTTCTGCCAGTGTTTCCTATTAGCTGCAGCCAAGAGGGCAAAAGAGGCCAATTGATGCAGTCTAAAGGGGTCAGCCTCCTAGGATGTAGGGCTGGGTGGAGGAGAAGGGAGCTGGAAGAGCAACCAGAAAATACCAAGCAAAGTGCTTAATATACTTTCTTCTTCTTCTTCACTCCCCCCCAGTTGCATTTTCCTCATCAAGCAACACTGGTCTGTACATTGAGAATTGTTGAGCCACTCTTTTACCTTTTCAAAATAGCCTCAGTTCAAAGGGACTCGTGATTTTATTTGATCGCTGTAGCACTTTATTCAGTAAATGGGGCAGTGGTTTTATACTGAGGCTTGAGGTCAAATAACTTTTCAAAGGATCACAGAGGGTCTAAGGCTATAACCCAAATTTATTAGATTTGTGAGATGTCCCAGAGAGACAGATGCTAAAAAAGTCTATTTGAAGATGAACTCTTTGAGTAAACTAATGAGTCTTAAACATTATCATCATCCAGCCACTTCTACTGGGCAGAAAATTGCATCTCCAAAAAAGTATCTGACTGCATCTAAACTAAAGTATGTGTGCAGAGTATACATGCATATATTCTATGTATTGTTTATAATAAAGGATATATATATACAACAAAAGATACATGTATTACTAAAAGAGAAAGAAAAATCCGAACCAAGGATGGAGCACAGTTCAGATACGCTAATCATAAAAGTGACTCTAGTTGCTGCGGCTGAGCATCAAATTTGATTCTGAGCTTCTTGGCATCAGTAAGCACATTTCTCAGCAGAAAAGAAGCAACATACTGTTTTCTCAGGGCGGAAAAGGAAATGTTCCTTTAAAAAAATTCTATAGTTTCTTATGGAAGGAACTTCTTTTTATGTGAGACACCGAGTGGCATAATGGACGGTGTCCTTGACAACAGCTTTGTAACTGGGTGATAAAAAGGAGTGTTTTCCATGGCTTAGTTCTTGAAATCAGGGCATAAAAGCACATCTGAGCAAAGGTGATTCTGGGAGAAGCTAAGGTGATGGTCCAAGTGTGGAGCCTCTTGGTGTTCTAACATGGTCAGTGATAGACACTAGAGAACATCACGGAAGAGGGGAGATAGTCCTTCCCTCTGAGATGATCTTCCTAAGTAGCGTTTCTGTCAGGCAGGCTTCTGATCAGCACGGGTATCAGGAGGTTATTCTCTCCATCAAGGTCTACAGGGAGTGCTAGTGTCCAACAATGCAGGCCGATAGAATTCATGGACTTTGGTGGACCTATCAGCAGGTGATCAGGCTGGGCCGACAATCTGCTATGATAGCATTGTGACTTCTCATTCATGGAGACACAGGGTCCCGACAGGCAGCAGGTCAGAACTCGCTCTGGGAAGTGACTCAGCGGTGCCTCCCTTCCGCCATCGTCCAGCCCTTTGTTTTCTACTATCAGGGCGTAAGAGGAGACAAATCAACTCAGGGTTAGAAAATACTCTCCAAATTTCACCTCCTTCAAGTTTAAGCTTCCAGTACAACTTCCCCAAAATGCCATACGGTCTGCCAGCTGGAAGAATCAGCCCCTCACCTTTTGCTGGGAGTTACAGACCAAGGCTAGTTAGAATCCCCATCCCCTAAATTTTAATGCAGGTGAAATGAGATGAAAATGAACTTCAGGGGTCGACTTGAAAGGAACTGATATAGGAGCTGCCACATACTGCCACCTCCAGATGCCAGGCACTTTAAAACATTACCTCTGTTCACTATTTACCTTTCATTTAGCTGGTATTATCTTCAATTTAGTTTTCAGAGGAGGAAATGAGGTCCTGAGATGATGAGCAATTGCCCAGGGTCACACACTGATAGGGCTGCGTTGGAGCCCAGCTTTCTCTAACCGCAAACACAGGATCACACCGCCACTCCCCTCCAGGCAGCAGAAGGCCTGATGCTCCGGCCTCTGTGATTTGAAGAGGGGCAGGTCTACCTGCCTATGTATGAGCTGCTGGTCTTGCCCGGGATCCCAGGTCCCTGACTGGTTACCGGGTCCAACTGCCCCCATCCCTGCAAAGTCCCAGAACAGCACATGAGGAAAGACATTGTACAGTTGAAAAACTGGGTGTCTGTAAACAGCCTTCGCTATCTCAGAGGTGGACAGCAAAGCCCAGTTACGCAGAGCTGCACGATGCTCTGTTAATTGCCCTTCATATCTGGCTTAGTGGGTTTTTCTAATTAGAGCCCCTGACCTCCCCCAAAAGAAACCAAGAATAGAAGTGGCTTTGTGTTATTGATTCCAGATCATATTTTTCCTTGTTTTCCTTGACCTCCATTTAACTTCTCTCTCTTCATCTCAAAAATCCTATAAAGTGAGCAATGCAAAAATGATGGGTAGAAGGTTGATTTTCCAGTTGGAAACATTTCGATTTATTCTTATGAGTGTATTGAATTCCATTTTGGCCAAACAAAATTGACTCCCCTGTCTCTATTTTCAAGGCACATCTGCCAACAGCTGTGGTCACTAACCAATTACAAATCAGCACAGTTACGACCTCTGCATTTGCTTCAGTGACATCAAAGGCTATCCAAAATGCAAGCACTGTGTCTTTAGGGTCTTCTCACTCATACCAGTTCCTCTTCAGTTGGGATCTGTGTGGCAAAAGCCCTGAGCTGCCTCAGGGCAGCTTGTAGTCAGGATGGCACGGTGCAGCTGAAAAGGTAGATGACATTTTTACTGAATAACTACCGCATGCTAGTCACTTTCGTTCAATGATCATCATTTAGTTCTAACATAACCCTATGGGATAGGTAGGGTTTATTGTCCTCATTGGAGTGGTGACAACACAGGCCCAGAGACATTGGGTTACTTGCTCAAGCTCACACAGTGAGTCACTAGCTGGGTCAGGATTTGAACCCAGTTCTCTCTGGTTACAAAGCGCATCGTCTCTTCCTTCTGCCATGCTCCTCACGCCGCTTCACCTCTGGGGGAACCAGGCACTGAACTCCATGAAACTGGGGTCAGTCATTCATGATAGGCAGGCAGCCCTGCAGAAGAAGTTTCTCATATTTTGCTGAGCAAGTCCCCTCCTGATGCAGACACATGTATTTCTCTGGGGGAAGAAAAAAAATCTCCGTTTTTTAACTTAGTGTTATTGTTAGTTTAGGTCCTACTATTCTTTTTCTCACAGTCCCACCTTTATCTTTCTTCCCAGCTTTTATCATTCTCATTTCCAAAATCATTTCTCAACTTCCCTTTTTTCCTCTTAGCTAACTTCTTGCCCAGTCAAGAAATGTGTGGAGGAGGTTGCATTTAGCTGATTATTCACTTAAAATGTACCGAATCACCTACTACATACAAAGGAGAGACAGACAAGAAAACCATTAAGCACCAGATGCTCCCAGAACACAGAGGGGGAAGTAGCTGAACAGGCCTCCAGGGGCCAGGAAAGCTTCCAAGAGTAGTTTCCTCATCCAGGATAACCCACCTTCACACCAACAGAATAAACGTCTCACAGCAACTTTTAGGATGTACTTATGCTCATTCAGAAGAGAGAATATGTGTAATGTTCAGGATCACAGACTCTGGAGCAGCCAAACTGCCTACGATAACATCCCAGCTCTACCACCTGCTAGCTATAGGAACTTGGACAAGTTACATTACCTCTCCACACCTCCCCTTCTCGATCTATAAAATGGGGATATCAGTAGTACCTGCCTCTTGGAATTGTTGGGATGTATATGTTCATAAAGTGCCCAGATCATTGCCTGGTACAAAGTTAGCAGTATATAACTGTTAAGTCTTCTCCTTCTTCACTCAGTCGACAAACATTTAGGGGCCCCCACAATGCAGACGTTCTGTGCAGGAAACAGCCCTCTATGCAGATGTTCTGTGCAGGAAACAGCCCTGAAACCAAGAAGCAACAAGCACTAATAGCTAAGGGCATGGCATTTGGTATCACACAGATCAAGTGCAAATCCCAGCTTGGCCGCTTACCAACCCTGGGGCCGCTAGCAAGCTGCTTCCCTCCCGTAAGCCTGCTTGCGCGTCTGTGAAATGGGAATAGTGATACCTGTCTCACAGGGCAAGGGCTACAGGTGAAAATGTATGAAGGCTCTTGGCACAGAGCCTGCCTCACTCATGGCAAAAGCAAAATAAATGGCAACTGCTAACGTCATCATAGGCACTGTCCCAGGTACAAGAACCTGACTTCATGAAACTTTCAGCTAGGTGGAAAAGCCTGAGTAGAAAATTCTACCAGCCCTAAAGGAGGGGGGCCTGGGACAGCAGGAACTTCACCAGTGACTGACGGCCCGGTTTGTGTATTGAGAAAAGAAGCTCGGAGCGGTTTCCTTAAGGAGTCTGGCTTCCTCCAGGATGGCCACCCTAAGATATATCCAAACTGGAACGTAGAACCTGGGTGTCTGGAGGACTCGGCCATCCCCACCTTCCTGTGTGAAAAATGCGTCCTCAAAAACCCTCCAAAGAGGAGAAAGGGATCTCAACTGTGACGTCTTTTTCTCACCAAAAAGTGAGGCCAGGGGGTACTACATGGACAGTGTAGATGTACCAGTTCTGAGAGGTCCTCGTTCTCTAGTTCAAGGTGGGGCGGGAACAAGTAACAGCACTGGACTGAGGGTCAGCCTTGCTGGCCAAGGTCGCCCTAGCTGCCCAAATACTTGACAGGGGGGTTCTAATCCTATTAATAGCCAGTGCAGGTTGAAGCACTGGGCCGCTTAAACTTTTCAAAAGAAGACAGAGTAGGGGTGTGTGTGAGTGTGTGTGTGTGTACATGAATATTTCTCTCATGTTTATTTGGTCTTCAACTCATCTTCCCAAAAGGATTATGTGTCAAGTAAATATGTTGTTACTAAGATTATTTTCAAAGAAAAACAGTGACAGACGATCCTGTTAAGGAAAAAAAAAACCTGAAACCAGTTTGTTAATTTTGTAAATTCTGATTTTTAACAATATATGAAATGTGCTCATACACTCCCATGCACACATTTTACTTCCAAGGGGATTCTGGGTACTGCCAGCAAGCTGCCTCTGCCCACCGTTTGCCTTCATAGAGTGAGAGGTCTCGGCACAAGAGGCACGGCCCCTGGCGAGACTTTTTTTTTTTCTTTTTTGTAGTACGCGGGCCTCTCACTGCTGTGGCCTCTCCCGTTGCGGAGCACAGGCTCCGGACGCGCAGGCTCAGCGGCCATGGCTCACGGGCCCAGCCGCTCCTCAGCATGTGGGATCTTCCCGGACCCGGGCACGAACCCGTGTCGCCTGCTATCGGCAGGCGGACTCTCAACCACTGCGCCACCAGGGAAGCTCCTGGCGAGACTTTTAATTGCACCCATTTTATGAAGCTAGTCTTGGTCATTCTCAGAATGTCACGGGAAAGTCTGACAGTGCTTTTGTGGGGGAGGTGGCAGAGAGGAGGTAGGGATGAGTAGTTTCCCAAGCTCCTGGAGATCCCTAATGAAAACTGGCCTATGGGGTCTTCCCTCACTGATGTTGGGGTGAGTAGAAGGAAGCCCCAGAAATGTGATAGGACTCCCAAGAAATGTCATCCATCTATAGCTGGCAGCTGCTCTAATCTCATTTCTCTAATTCTTTTTATTATTAGAATGTTCAAAACATTAACCTCACTCTGGACATTAAATTAATTTGAATAAATCACAATTGATGCCAATTAACTGAACTTAAGAGCATTTCCTCTTAATACTACAATTCACAGTTGCAAATAATTGCAACCTAATTTATTTGCTTTAATTAATATTTGACTTATATAATAAGACATGGGAGATATTTTTCAAGAGTGTCTTTCTACTGACAGTGTTTTAGTGCCTAAAAGGAAGCCTTTTTACCTTAAGTTATTCTTTCTTATATTCGAAAGAGTTGAGTTTCAAAAGGCTCTCAGAGTCATAATACATACATGTTAATTCACGCTAATTCATCACCCCTAATCCGACAACATTAAAACTCTGTAGTTTGATGCTTCTTGCAGAGAATAATATTACATGAATTATCCTTTCAGTTTATAAGGTGAAATGCTCATTCCCCATAAATAGGGCAGGTCCCAAGCACAATTGCGCAGTCAAAATTCATCTTTGGGGCTTCCCTGGTGGCGCAGTGGTTGAGAGTCCGCCTGCCGGTGTAGGGGATGCGGGTTCGTGCCCCGGTCTGGGAAGATCCCACATGCCGCGGAGCGGCTGGGCCCGTGAGCCATGGCTGCTGAGCCTGCGCGTCCGGAGCCTGTGCTCCACAACGGGAGAGGCCACAGCAGTGAGAGGCCGCGTATCGCAAAAAAAAAAAAAAAAAAAAAAAAATCATCTTTGATGCTCTTCCATGTTCCTTTCTTTGTCCTCCCGAACCTTGTCAATGCCTCCTTTGCCTACCCTCAGATCCTCACACCTCCTGCCACCCTCCCTCCAGCTCACCAGAGCTACACCAGCTCTGTGCTTCCTGGCTTGAGTCCTTCAAAATTTACCAGTCCTGACTTCTGCAGGTCATTAGATCTGCTACCTGACTGATAATAGCTCCCAGATAATCCCAGATAACATAGCTTCATTTTAACCAAGACCTTCAAAGCCTTAGGGGTGTTTAATGGTGATGGAAATGTTACTTGTTTGTAGCAGATAGAGATTTTTCAGACCTCATCAAGCCTTTTAGAATTCTTTAAATTATGTGACAAACATAATAAAAAACATCACAACTCAGCACCCACAAAAAAGAGAGGCAGGAGGATCCCCAGTTTATTTAGCTACTGATTTAATCTTTATTTTAAATATTTTTCGGTCACTTCTGTGTGTTCCACATTGCACCAAATACTAGAGATAGATGAAGATACTCTATATTTACAAAACTTTTCGTCTCCCCACTCTCCCCATACTCATTTGCTTGTATGCTTTTCCCCCCACACCCAAGACTGTGAACTCCTCCTGACAGCTCCTCTTCATCCTGGGAACCTCAAGGCCTGGCACACAGTGTAAACTCAATATTTAATAGATGGTTGGAATAAAGAATTTCAATGTTCCATTTAGGGAACACTGGGTTAAAAAGAGATATTTCTTAGACAACTTCAGACGGGGGAAAATATTTGCAAATTATATACCTGATAAGGGACTTGTATCCAAATATGTAAGAACTCTTTTTTTTTTTTTTTTTTTTTTTTACTATTTTTTTATTGAAGTATAGTTGATTTACAATGTTATGTTGATTTCTGTACAGCAGAGTGACTCAGTTATACATATATATTCATTCTTTTTTATATTCTTTTCCATTATGGTTTATCCCAGGACATTGGATATAGTTCCCTGTGCTATACAGTAGGACCTTGTTGTCCATCCATTCTATATGTGATAGTTTTCATTACTAACCCCAAACTCCCAGTCCATCTCTCCCCCACCCCCCTCCCTTTTGGCAACCACAAGTCTGTTCTCTATGTTTATGAGTCTGTTTCTGCTTCGTAGATAGGTTCATTTGTGTCATATTTTAGATTCCACATATAAGTGATATCATATAATATTTGTCTTTCTCTTTCTGACTTTCTTCACTTAATATGATAATCTCTAGTTACATCCATGTTGCTGCAAGTGACATTATTTCATTCTTTTTTAATGGCTGAGTACTATCCCATGGTATATATGTACCACATCTTTATCCATTCATCTGTTGATGGACATTTAGGTTGTTTCCATGTCTTGGCTATTGTGACTAGTGCTGCTATGAACATAGGGGTAAAATATCTTTTTGAATTATAGTTTTGTCTGGCTATATGCCCACGAGTGGGATTGCTGGATCATATGGTAATTCTATTTTTAGTTTTCCGAGAAACCTCCATACTGTTTTCCACAGTGGCTGCACCAACTTACATTCCCACCAACAGTGCAAGAGGGTTCCCTTTTCTCCACACCTCCAGCATGTATTGTTTGTGGACTTTTTAATGATGGCCATTCTGACCAGTGTGAGGTGGTACCTCATTGTAGTTTTTATTTGCATTTATCTAATGATTAGTGATGCTGAGCATCTTATGTGCCTATTGGCCATCTCTATGAGTCCTTTGGGGAAATGTCTATTTAGGTCTTCTGCCCAGTTTTTGATTGGATTGTTTGTTTTGTTGTTGTTGAGTTGTATGAGTGGTTTGTATATTTTAGAAATTAGGCCCTTGTCAGCTGCATCATTTGCAAATATTTTCTCCCATTCCATAGGTTGTCTTTTCATTTTGTTTATGGTTTCCTTTGCTGTTCAAAAGCTTGTAAGTTTGATTAGGTCCTATTTGTTTATTTCTATTGCCTTGGGAGACTGACCTAAGAAAACATTGGTATGATTTATGTCAGAGAGTGTTTTGCCTGTGTTTTCTTCTAGGAGTTTTATGGTGTTTTGTCTTACATTTAAGTCTTTAAGCCATTTTGAGTTTATTTTTGTGCATGGTGTGAGGGTGTGTTCTAACTTCACTGATTTACATGCGGCTGGCCAACTTTCGCAGCACCACTTGCTGAAGAGACTTTTTCCCATTATATATTCTTGCCTCCTTTGTTGAAGATTAATTGACCATAGGTGTGTGGGTTTATTTCTGGGCTCTCTATTCCGTTCCATTGATCCATATGTCTGTTTTTGTGCCAATACCATACTGTTTTGATTACTGTAGCTTTGTAGTATTGTCTGAAGTCTGGGAGGGTTTTGCTTCCTGCTTTGTTCTTTTTCCTCAGGATTGCTTTGGCAATTCTGGGTCTTTTATGGTTCCGTATAAATTTTAGGATTATTTGTTCTAGTTCTGTGAAAAATGCCATGGGTGATTTGATAGGGATCACATAAAATCTGTATATTACTTTGGGTAGTATGGCCATTTTAACAATATTAATTCTTCCAATCCAGGAGCATAGGATATCTTTCCATTTCTTTGAATCATCTTTAATTTCCTTCATTAATGTTTCAAAATATATAAGAACTCTTAAAACTCCACAAAAAGTAGGAACAAATAACTATCAGCTGAAAAATGAATAAACAAAGTGTGGTATATGCATACAATGGAATACTATTTGGCAATAAAAAGGAATGACGTACTGAGTCATGCTATAACATGGATGAACCTTGAAAACATTAAGCTAGGTGAAAGAAGCCAGTCACAAAGGATCACATATTACATTTACAGGAAATGCCCTGAATAGGTAAATCCATAGAGACAAAAGGTAGATGAGTGTTTCCGAAGGCCAGAGGGACGAGACAATGGAGAAGTGTTGGGGTTTTGTGGTGATGAAAAGGCTCTACAATTAGTTAGTAGTGCTGGTTGCACAACTCTATGAATATACTAAAAATCAATGAATTGTACACTTTACAAGGTGTTTTATGGTATGTGGATTTTATCTCAGAGCTGTTACAAAAAAGAAAGAGTTTCTCTTCCACAGGACTTTTCAGTGGGTGGTAAATCCTCAAGAGGAGTGTATAGCTTATGTTGTATTTAGGATACCTAACTGTCCTCATTTGCCTGGGACTGAGGGTGTTCCCAGACACAGAAGTTTCAGGGCTATTTGGGACATACTTACACTAAAAAACTGTTCAATGTTTATCTGAAATTTAACTAGGCATCCTATATTTATTTGCTAAACCTGGCAACTCTAGTTTTACAAGGTGATCCAGCTCACCTAGATCAAGTTGAAGCAGAGATCTAGAATTAAGGTTAAAAAAGCAAAGAGATACAAATAGAGTCTGAAGTTAAGGAAAAGAGCTCCCAAAGTATTTTATAACCTTGGCCAAGGCTGTGACCAAATAGTTCTGCAGAAATCTCTTTTCACAAACTTCTGCCTCAAGTTCTCTCATTTCCAAGGTCTATAGCAAAGGGTTCATATCGGAGAACTCTTTAAAAATGATATTAATAAATAGTTATATGAAATAATGTGTTTCCTAGAGGTGTTTCATCTTGGATGAAGCTTAAAACTAAGCTTCCTCCTGGCAGCTGAGTACTTGATGATGAATTGTATTATAAATAAGGATTTTTAGCACACTAGTGCTTTGGCAGACAGCTGTTAAAAAATAGAAGCAGGCCTTGTAGAGTAGGGAAGCCGGGGTGCTTTTCTTTACTGATGAATGAAAATGAAGCCGGTTCTCTGAGCCCAAATGGTTGGAGGGAAGGTGTGTGCCGCTGTGTGATCAGGTTAAAAGGCTGTGGCTTGTAATTTGGAAATTAGTGTGTCATGTGTCACTGAGGCAGAATATGAGGGACGTAGCTCTAACGCGAGTTCACCGGCAATGCTCAAGTACAGGGAGTCAAGGGCCTGCGTGTTTTATCAGGTGAGAGGAGGAGCGGTATTTTAATAATCGAATTTGCGTCCTGGGAAGCCAGGACTCAGTTCAGCGATGGTTCTCCCCGCCACTTCTCAGCACTACAGGTTAGTGGCCACAAGGGGGCACCAAAGCAAGCCCATCCCGGAGGAACGTTGTGCTCGTCCCTGAGTCATTGACCCTCCTGGGTGATCGTCACAGACTACCCTTTGAGCTTCCAAGCCTGGAGCGCGCCTTTCAGCAGTGCGACCCAGTGGGTGAGCGCATGCATTTGCAGTCAGCCAGACAAGGGTTTCAGATCTGTCCCGCTTAAAACCTTTGCAGCTTCTTTAGTCCGCAAACAGGGATTATAAAGTACCTCCCTCAGAGGCAGGTGATAAGAATTAAATGAGACAGTGTCTGGAAAGTGCTTAATACCTAATCCCGTGCCTATTGCATCATAAGTGTTTAGGCCCGTAGTACACCCTGGAAGCCAAAGGTGGGTTCGGGTGCTAACAACGTCACAGAGAAGGCATTAGCTTCCTTCTGTTCCTTTCCATTCTGCAATCTTTTCCCCCCTCCTCTCTCCTTCCTCAGGGACCCCCTGAGACCTACTTCATTCTTGGCCTGTTCAGAAGTCTTCATTCTGACAGTTTGCCAAGTATGTTCTCCACAGGAATACTCTGTGATCCCCAAAGTTCTGTCCAATCCTCTCTACCCTAGTATTTCCCCATGTGGGTCAAAAGCCATCTGCATCAGAATCATCTGGACCCAGGAAGTGGGAGTTTCTGGGGATGGAATCTAGGACTCTGCGTATTAATGAGCTTCCAAAGTCAACCTAATGCGTGATAAAGCTTGAGAATCTCTGCCGTATTCCTAGTGAGATTTTTTTTTTTTTTCAAATAGAGAATGTAGTACAGATTGATCTCAACCAGCTGCTAGGAGAGAAATTAGCTGATTATCGGATTAAAGTAATTCATGCTGAACTGTGAAGAACAAATAAACTCTCCTTTCAGGAGAATTTGCATTCTGACATTTTGCAGACCTTAATGAATTTCCAATTAGTGAACCGTCTGAGATGGATGTTTAAAGAAAAACAACATTGCCCATGACCCACACCTCGGGGAAGACTGCATATGCCCTAGAACCACCTGAAATTCAGTCCCAAGTTTACTGACTGGTGGAGAGGAGGAAGAGAAGTAGAAGGCAAAGGAGGAAGAATGGGAGATGGAGGAAAGGTTAACAGAGGAGTTGGGGGATGGGTGGACAGGAAGAAAAATCCTCCCAAATACCCTCCCAGCATTCAGTGCTTCAGGCTCATCCAAGTGCACAATGTGCTGCTGGAAAACGAACCCAGATGCCATCCTTTTCACTCTATCCCAGAGAAAATCACAACTGAGGCTTCTATTTTATTTGCTACTCAGTTTGATTTTTTAATAGGAAGCTGCCCAGTTGCCCAGTCTAATATAAAGCTGCAAGAGGGTAATCGCCCCTTGCTTCTCTTTGTTCCTCCCAGACCACTGCTCCCTCTAGAGGGAGATATGGCACAGGCCCCAATTCTTGGGCTTCCCCCGTTCTCTCTTACAGCCCCTAAGTGAATTCTTCCTAGCTCATGGTTTTAAATACCATCTGTACAGGTGATGTTTCCTAAATATGTATCTCTAGTCCCAGCCTCTCCCTTGCTGATGAGATCCGTGTGTCTGTCTCCTCTATGCCTCCACCTAGATGTCTAATAGGTGGCTCAAACTAACACATACAAACTAAACTTCTGGTTTTTCTCAAATAATCTGTTTTCCCCCCAGTGTTCCCCATCCCAGTAAATAGCATCTCACTCACCCAAATGGATTGGATCAAAAACTTCAGAGTCATCCATGAGTCAGTCTCTCTCTCTCCCTCTCTCTTTTTCTCTCTCTCTCTCCCTCCCTCCCTCCCTCCCTCTCTCTCTCTCTCTTTCTCTCTCTCTCACACACACACACACACTTTGTCCAACCTATCACCAAATCCCGCTGGCTCTGCCTCTTACTACCTCCACCTCTACCAGCCTAGTCCGAGCCAGCATCCATTCTCGCCCAGGCTGCTTCATTGCCTCCTAACTGTCCTCCCTGCTTCCACTCTTACCCCTACAGTCTGGTTGCCACAAAGAGCCACAGCTGAACTTTTTATAACATAATTCTCATTGCCTCCCTACCCTCCGATGACTTCCCAGCACTTTAAAAATAAAATCAGGGCTTCCCTGGAGGCGCAGTGGTTGAGAGTCTGCCTGCCGGTGCAGGGGACACAGGTTCGTGCCCCGGTCCGGGAAAATCCCACATGCCGTGGAGTGGCTGGGCCCGTGAGCCATGGCTGCTGAGCCTGTGCGTCCAGAGCCTGTGCTCCGCAACGGGAGAGGCCACAACAGTGAGAGGCCCGCGTACTGCAAAAAAAAATAAAAATAAATAAATAAAAAAAAATCAGATGCCTTACCATGGTCCGAGCATCCCACAGGACTTGCCCGTCCACTTCGCTGACCCAGCTCCTGTCTCCAGCTACCCTGGCTTCCCTGCTTTTCCTCCTGCCTTTCTCTTTGCCGATGCCTCCACCCAGAAGGTGGAGACCCCCAGATGTCTGTTCCCTCACTTCATGCAGAGAAGCCCTCCCTGACCTCCTGCCCACAAATAGCAACTCTTTTCTTACCCTGATTTCTTTTTCTTCATAGCATTTAAAACGACCTGATATATTATAGTGTATGATTATTTGTTTATTGTCTACCTCCCCATTTGAATGTAAGGTCTGTGAGTGCTGGGACTTATTCTCTTCTGTCCACCAGTATGTCCCTAGTGCCTAGAACTGTGCCTGATGCATCATATATGCTCAATTAATATTTGTTGAGTGAATGATACGAAACTAAGCAAAAGTACAAACGTAAGTAAGGATGGCTACTGACGAGTGGTTTCAAGGTTACATCGAAGGTCTTATTTATTAGGAGAGCTGGAGAAAGATTGGAGTAACTAGTTCCTCTCTTTTTTTCCTCCCTTGTGTTATTTTATGGTGGCTACTTGGATACGACGTGCCCCCTATTTCAATGGCGGTCATTTCTGGAGTTCTGTACCTCCTCTCTGTACACATAAATAATCTCTTCTTTAGTCCACATTCTAAGCACTCAAAAAATATGTCCTCACAATTACCAAGTCACAAACTCAGCTTTTACCCACTTACTGTCCATAAACAGCTAATAAGATTAGGCAATAGGAAGCTTTTCTATTGCAAAATTATACAAATGGAATTCTCCCAGGGGCTAAACTATTCCCTCTCTGAAAGTTAAGCACATTCCAGAAATCACATTAAAACTCTTACAGGCCTCCCTGGGTGTCAGGGGTCAGTGGAAGGGAAGCCTGATGTAACTTCACGAAAGAGCTTAGTACTCTCGACACCTAACTATGGATGGAGAATCTGCTTTGTGACTTTCTTGCTGTGTCTTAAAGGAATCCATGGCGTTTTCTCTTTTCATGCCAAAGCTTGTTATGCCGGCAGCTATTTCCCCATAAACTCTCCCACAAAGATGGGTATCAACTTCCGCTAGGGGCACGTCAGCATCAGCTCCACAGAGCAGAGGAAAAAGCAAAACTGATTCCTTTGTAGGAAACAGCTGCAGTGAAGGGAAGGTGACTAACATATTCTGTAAGGATACGATCTTAGTTCGAGTTCCCCCATAGGCAGTCCCTGAAACCAGGAATCAAGTGTAAGTGGTTTGTTGGGGAAGCAATCCCAGGAAACACTGGTAGGACATGAGAAGGGGAGGCATGAAAGGGAGGGAAGCCTCAAGTCACTTCTTGGGTAACTGGAGCTCAGTCCCACCAGGGAAGCCTGGGAGTCCAGGGGCAAAGGAGGTACTATGTATACAACAATTCTCACCAGTCATCGACTGAGGACTGCTGAGGGGAGGGGACTTAATTCCCTGGCACTTCTGGTCTGCCCCATGCATAAGCAGAGAGGGCTCTTGTGTCCAGAGAAAGTCCTCAGGCAGAAGGATGCTGAGGTGGGCAGTTGGACACTGTTCCAGTGGATAGTGAAATGGTAAAGCCCAAGGGGAAAGCAGCAGAGAATCGACAGCCTTTGCTACGAATATTGACTTTTGCAAAAAATATTTCCTAAAAAATGGGTGTTCTCCCATGAAGTCATCTTGTGTGTGAACAAAGCTGAACAGGAGAACTCTGGGAAGTTTTCAGTAGAACTGAAATCTTGGAGATATGTTCAGAAGCAGGTTATTGTGGTTCAGGTTGAGTGGACTGGGACTTTCTGGATTGGGGTTGGGTTTTGCTTGTGACAACTCTCAACAGCTTGAGAGTCAGAACCAGTTACGAAGAAAAGCAGATCTGGTGTGCCTTACTGCGGAAACCAGCCCTGCCTTTCATTCTGGAAGGTGCCGGCACTTCCTCTGGGATTGCCGTTGGAAAGGCAGCCACCTTCCCAGGGCTGCCTCTTTACAGAGCCGCTCTGACCGCTCTTTCCAAGACCAAGAACCTCAGATACATGTACACATACACACATGCTCACTCGGGAGACCATGATAGTAGAGACACAGCATTAATGAATTTTTCCATATTCGAACATATTTTTAAGTTACCTCACCCCTTCAACAATTCAATAGTTATCTAAAAATAAAGAGAAGTACATATATTCCACAGCAAACAGACATTGAGGGCCTACCATGCCCCAGGCATGCTACTAGGTCATGAGGATACAGAGGTCAAATGCTCAGTTCTTATCATCCAGGCTCACATAATGCCAGTGAGGAAGATACCCTTGCAGATAGATCCATGACAGTACAATGCAGCCATCGCTATATGTGTGAACAAGGCACGAACAATCATGTAGACATGGAAAAAGACGAGGCCTTAAACTACCCTTGATAAGGCAGAGGGGAGGTTCTTCTCTAAGTTGTTTTCATTGATTAATGTACTGAAAATCCCTAGTTGACTTTCGAAAAGTCAAGCTTATGTCAGAGAGTCAGAGGTAAAAAGGTAGAAGGAAAAGGAAGTCATGTGATAGCTTCATCTCAAATAGAGATGAGTCTGACTACAGTCAGAAAAGGAACAAGATCTATAAATAATGCTGGAGAGGGTGTGGAGAAAAGGGAACCCTCCTGCACTGTTGGTGGGAATGTAAATTGATACAGCCACTGTGGAGAACAGTATGGAGGTTCCTTAAAAAACTAAAAATAGAGTTACCATATGATCCAGCAATCCCACTACTGGGCATATACCCAGAGAAAACCATAATTCAGAAAGACACATGCACCCTAATGTTCATTGCAGCACTATTTACAATAGCCAGGTCATGGAAGTAACCTAAATGCCCATCGACGGACGAATGGATAAAGAAGATGTAGTACATATATACAATGGAATATTACTCAGCCGTAAAAAAGAATGCAGTAATGCCATTTGCAACAACATGGATGGACCTAGAGATGATCATAGTAAGTGAGGCAAGTCAGATAGAGAAAGACAAATATCATATGATATCACTTATATGTGGATTCTAAAAAAAATGATGCAAATAAACTTATTTACAAAACAGAAAATAGATTCACAGACATAGAAAACAAACTTATGGTTACCAAAGAGGAAAGGGGTGGAGGAGGGATAAATTAGGAGTTTTGGATTAACAGATACACACTACTATATAAAAAATAAACAACAAAGACCTACTGGGAAGTATATTCAATATCTTGTAATGACTTATAATGGAAAAGAACCTGGAAAAGAATATTTATATATATAAATATACAACTGAATCACTTCACTATACACTTGAAACTAACACAACATTATAAATCAGCTGTACTTCAATTAAAAGAAAAAAGAGAACAAGAAAAAGAGGTAAAGGTATACATAGTATTTAAGGCAGCCAACTCAAAATTGGGAGAGAAAGAAGGTGAGGAGTAGTGGAGGCAAATCCTCACTTTTCTAAAGGCGATTCAACAGATATTATCCAAAATTGATATATTAATAAATAGGGGAATATTAGCATATGATTTTGACTATCAAAGTAACTAGTATAACTGCAAACTATTAAAGGAGATTGTCTTGGGGGAGGAAGACTGGGTATGAGAAGGGATGAAGCAGGTGACTCTTTCATCACAAGATCACTTCTGTGGTTTGATTTTTTTAGCAATATGCACATATTGCCTTGATAAAATAGGAATTTAAAACTTCAAGCTGCTACACTCTACCTGGTATATTGTACCCATCTCAAAATTAAGTAAGTTCAATCGGTTTTTCTTATTAAGGAGCAATTCTAATTCTGTTTCCTAGAGGTGTTCTTTCCTTCTGTCTTCTCTCCTCATTCAGTCCTTGGAAGCAGGAAACATCTAAGAAGAATGTCTTACAGCTCAGCAGAATAATGCCAGGGGCCTTCTTATGCCCCTTCCCTGCAGAGCAGAAGAGACTCTGAGGAAGGCTCTAAGCAATCAGCGGGCCGTCAGAGCTGTTCATCTTAATCTGGGCTCCATCCTATCCCTTCCCCACATTACAACTCCCTGTAGAACTCAGGAAAAACTGTCCAGTCACTGCCTGGAGCAGTAACCCTGCCCCAGAGCTCCTGGCTTGATGTCTATATGGAGGGGCTGCAACTAAGTGGCTAAATTGGGTGTATGTTTGTCCCTTTGTAACTGACAGCCCCTCCGCCTCACTGGGCTCTGAACACGTGCTGGTGCAAACCTCAGTGCCCAGTGCTGAGATAAACTGCTAGCAGGAAGGAAACGATTTCAGGCCGGAGACCCGGAAGGACCAGGAGGGAAGCCAGGCTCTGCCAAAACCGCCTTTAGCAGCTGAGCAGGTTTAGGTGGGCAGTGAGGACCACCTTTGCACTGTGTTCCTTTGTCTGAGATAGAGATTGAATGTGGCCCCCAGGAAAGCCTGTGGGGGTACTGCTTGTGCTTCCCTGCCTCAAAGGCTGATGAGGACAGACAGGACAAGGGGTGAGGAAGCTTACCAGCCATGCCCCTGTTCACCTCTCATCATGCCTGCCACAGACCAGAGTGGGTGGCCACTGAATGTTTAGTCTTTTTATGTGACACAGTAGATAATTTATTTCTACTTCGGCTACTGTAGCACCTGTTGCAACTGTCAGGGTTAATCTCTTGAGCCTTTCTGCTGATCTGGTGCCCTGCCTACTTACACCTCAACTTTCGTCTCACATCAGAGACATCTGATTGCCAAATTGAGTCTGTTTCGAATGGTCACTGAATTGGTATTCTTTTGTATTGACCAAGACCCATTCCCCTGCATCACAAATAAAATCATCAAAGTCTGTTTGGAGGTTGAGAAGCCTTTCTAAGAACCAGAAATCTGTTCCCTATCTGTGAAAGAAGAATGTTCTATTATAGTGAACATGCACTGGACAAATGGCATGGCAGCTCTCCTATCTGTGGCAGCCCCCAAAGGCAGCAATAACGAGGAAGAGAGATGTAGTATAGACAGGTTGATGGGAAACGTCTGCTGGGAGCAGCTCTTACAGTGACTTAAACAATTACCACCCTGGTCTGCCTTGATTCTAGGATGTAGAATCATTCATGGAATTACTTTGAACACAAGTTAATCTTGCTACCAGGAATCTAAGAAAAAGAAATGGAAAGTTATTCTTTTCCATTGTTATAGCTTCTTCCAGTCCTTATGAAATTGTGCTTCTTTGGCAATACTTTGCATATCGATCACAGATTTTCTTTCCAGTGCTCATTCATTCAGCAAGAATGTATTGAGTGGCATATTGAAAAATATATCGAGTATATGTGGAGGTAGCAAAAGGGGTGCTTAGAAATACAAACATAGCTATCCCTATGGTGTGCTCAGAGTTTCAGACCATCTCCTAATCTCCCTCTTGGAGAAACAAACACAAATTCATGAAGACTGTGAAGATGGTAGAATGTTCAGTTTCCTTTTCTTTTCAAGGCATTTAATTTCCAAAATGATAATAGCACATTTTTTTCTAATTATAAAAGTAATGCATGCTCAGCTCACTGTAAGAAAACAAAACAAAACAAAACAGACAATACAGAAAGTGAAAAACACCATAAATCTGTCATTCAGAGCTTAATTAGCACATTATGGGGTAGATCCTTCCACGTTTTTTTTCCTATGCACATATAAATGTGTTTTATTTTCACAAATGGAATCACACTATACATGCTATTTAATAACCTGCTTTTTTCATTTAATATGTCATGGATATCACTCATTTAATATAGATCTGGGGCTTCCCTGGTGGCGCAGCGGTTGAGAGTCGGCCTGCTGATGCAGGGGACACGGGTTTGTGCCCCGGTCCGGGAGGATCCCACATGCCGCAGAGCGGCTGGGCCCGTGAGCCATGGCCGCTGAGCCTGCGCGTCCAGAGCCTGTGCTCCGCAACGGGAGAGGCCACGGCAGTGAGAGGCCACGGCAGTGAGAGGCCTGCGTACTACAAAACAAACAAACAAACAAATAAATAAAAATATAGATTTACATTCATTTTACTTTTTAAATTTTTTAATTGAGGCATAGTTGATTTGTAATATTAATTTCAGGTGTACAACATAATGATTCAACATTTTTACAGATTATACTCCATTTAAAGTTATTATAAAATATTGGCTGTATTCCCTGTGTTGTACAGTATATCCTTGTAGCTTACTTATTTTATTCACAGTAGTTTGTACCTCTTACTCCCCTATCCCTATCTTGCTCCTCCTCCCTTCCCTCTCTCCACAGGCAACCACTAGTTTGTTCTGTATTTCTGTGAGTCTGCTTCTTTTTTGTTATATTCACTAGTTTGTTTTATTTTTTAGATTCCACCTTTAAGTGATAACGTAGAGTATTAGTCTTTCTCTGTCTGACTCATTTCACTTAACATAATACCCTCCAGGTCCATCCATGGTGTTGCAAATGGCAAAATTTCATTCTTCTTATGGGGGAATACTATTCCATTGTATGTATATGCCACTTCTTCTTTATCCATTCATCTATTGATGGACACGTAGGGTGCTTCCGTATCTTAGGTATTGTAAATAATGCTGCTATGAACATTGAAGTGTATGTATCTTTTTGAATTAGTGTTTTCATTTTCTTCAGATACATACCTAGGAGTGGAATTGCTAGATCATATGGTAGTTCTATTTTTTAGTTTTTTGAGGAACTTCCATACTGTTTTTCATAGTGACTACACCAATTTACATTCCTACCAACAATATACGAGAGTTCCCTTTTCTCCACATCCTTGCCAACATTAGTTATGTGTGGTCTTTTTGATGATAGCCATTTCTGGCAGGTGTGAGGTGATATCTCATTGTGGTTTTGATTTACATTTCTCTGATGCTTCGTGATTTGGGGCATCTTTTCATGTGCCTGCTTGTCATGTCTTCTTTGGAAAACTGTCTATTCAAGACTTCTGCCCATTTTTTAATCGAGTGGTTTGTTTTTTGGGTATTGAGTTGTATGAGCTCTTTATATATGTTGGATATTAACTCCTTATTGGTCACATCATTTGCAGTTATTTTCTCCCATTCAATAGGTTGTCTTTCATTTTGTCAGTGGTTTCCTTTGCTGTGCAAAAGCTTTTAAGTTTAATTTGTTTCCTTTTGTTTATATTTACTTTTGTTTCCTTTGCCTTAGATGACAGATCCAAAAAAATATTGCTACAATATATGTGGAAGAGTGTTCTGCCTATGTTTTCTTCTAGGAGTTTTATGGTTTCCAGTCTTCTATTTAGGCCCTTAACCCATTCTGAGTTTATTTTTGTATATGGTGTGAGGAAATGTTCTAATTTTATTCCTTTACATGTAGCTGTCCAGTTTTTCCAGCACCACTTATTGAAGAAATTGTCTTTTCCCCATTGTATATTCTTGCCTCCTTGGTTGTAGATTAATTGACCATAAGTGCATGGGTTTATATCTGGGCTTTCATCCTGTACCATTGATCTATATTTCTGTTTTTGTACCAGTACCATGCTGTTTGATTACTGTAGCTTTATAGTGTAGTCTGAAGTAAGGGAGCATGATACTTGCAGCTCTGTTCTTTCTCAAGATTGCTTTGTCAGTCTACATTCACTTTAAATGGTTGTAGGAAAGTACCACAATTTATTTATCCAATCTCCTATTGTGGCATTACACTTACTTCCAATTTTTTGCCATAATAAACAATCTTATGTGTACAACTTTGTTCTGTTGTTATAATAGTATATTCAGAGCATTTCTTACAAACATTTATTAAATGCCATTCATTAGACTTTACACTCACAACCTGGTATTAACTGAGACCCCAGTCTCATCTGTGCAAATCAGAGGAAGGAGTAGAGTGACAGGCAAGACTGTCTCAAGACTCAGACATGTCTGGGGAAGTAATATCAAAGTAGAATGGTCGAGAAAACAGAGCTGGATCTTGTTTGCCTTTGTTCTTTGTTATCTTTATTGGTATATACTATTCAAAGTCATAACCATTGAATTTGTTTTCTTACTAGTAAAATGGAATTAATGATATTACCTGCCACAGGGGTGTTTGTGGGGATTGAACAGCATAATGGATGTAAAGCACTTAGTACATGCCTGGCATACAGTTGGTGTTCAATAAAGGTAGCTTTTATCATCATAGAGAAACCTTAAAATCCCAGCCAATAGTCTTACAGAGAGCAGGGACCACAGCTGATTTCTAAGCTTTTCGGGGAGGCGTTCTGACTGGGGTATGACTCAGGTTATGACCATGTCCATAAAATAGCAAACAGACCTCTCCGGGGGTTAAGTCTGTTGCCTCCTTCCCTCCTCCTTCCAGCCAAATGCTTACCCCAATGAAGTTGTTTTTCCAGCACTTGGATGTTATCCTTAGTGCCTATAAAACCCTCAAGGGTTATTTAAAGTGCTTAATTCCAAATAAGCACTAAGAAACTATGTGGATTTCTTATTTTATTATTTGTCAAAATAGGAGAAACTTCACAGGGAAGTTTTAGAAACTGCTCTTCTCAATTTGACTCTATTTCCTCTCTTCTCTCTCTCTCCCCCGGGGGGGATGAGGGTTTAATGCTGACCTTGATTTCTCAAAACAAACTTGTAAAATAGGTATTACGTCCACTTTACAGATAAGAAAGCCAAAGCTCTAGCAAGTAAAATGACTTGGCCACATCTAGGAAGTGGATGACCCGGGATTCAAACTTTCCTCTGATTCCAAAGCCAAAGTACTAACCATCTTAAATTTGAATGTACACACTGGGGGCTTGATACTGCCTCAGTAGGTCTACCTGGGATTCTGGAATCTGCATATTCACAAATACCCAGGTGACTGAGATCCAAGAAGGTCCAGAGGAGGCACTGCCCTTGGCCATATAGCATTCACAAAGCCCAGTTTCTGCGGCAGGGATCCCCAAGGCCGTGGGATTTTCTCCCACGGTCATCAGTAAAATGCCTTTACTGTAACATCAGTACACCTTGGAATGAAGCGAAGCCATGTGTATGTTTTGGATATTTGCTTGCTTAGAAAATGAGTCCCAGACCAGGGTAGGGGCACACCTGGTTTCTGAATGATTCTACTGTACTTGTTGAGGTCTTTACCATCTCCCCAGGACAGAGCCAGATCAACTGCAGTGACCTTTCCATCTCAGAAATCCTAGTCGTCCATCCTCTGGCTGCCTTGTCTTATCTTCTACTGACCCAGTTGGCTTTCCTACTTCAGAACAGGTTTCTAATGCCTTACATCAGTGAGAGAGAACATGGCAAACTGAGAGATGTGTGGTATCACGTGGAGGAGGTGGCGTGGGGTACAGCAGTACTTTTCACACTAGAGTCCATGAAGCCTTGGAGATCTGCGGAGGTGTGATGTAGAGGAGGGACAGGGGAAGAGGGGAAGACTGGGCAGAGTGGGGTTCTGGGCCCTTGATCGGGGCAGCTGCATTGAGTTCTGTTTCACGTGTAGAACTGGAATTCCTAAAAGATTCGCTTGAAAAAAGTGTTTCACTGGGGGAAAAAAATGAAAAACTAGTGGAGAAGGAACATCACTCTAGGTCAAAAGGAGGCTAATTCAAGTCTTCAGCTAACTAGCTGGATGACTTTGGGCAATTTCATTTCTCTAGGTCTCAGAGTGCTTACCTGCAAAAAAAAAGGGTGGGGAGGGGTGGAGGTTAGCCTTATTGACACCTGTCTTAGTCTGTTAGGACTGCCATAACAAAATACCACAGACTAGGCGGCTTAAACAAAAGTATATTTTCTCACAGTTCTGGAGGCTGGAAGTCCAAGATCAAGATGTGGGCAGGTTTGATTTCTGCTGAAGCCTCTCCCCTTGGCTTGCAGATGGCCGTCTTCTTTCTGTGTCCTCACATGGCATTTTTTACATGCATGCGCACCCCTGGTGTCACTTTCTCTTCTTTCTCCCGGCATTTTCTGACCCGTCCCTTCTCTCTTTTGGTCCCCATCTTGCACTAGTCATGCATTAACCAACCTGCCTAGTCCTGCTAGACAGTGAGCTCTCTGAGGGCTGCTTCTGATAGTACTCTGTGTCCCAAGCACCCAGTGCACAGCAGATGCTCAACAAACCTCAGATGTTTCTCGAAAGGAGCCTTACGCATTGTTATGGACTGACTTGTATCCCCCCAAATTCATACGTGGAAGCCTTAACCCCCAGTATGACTGTATTTGGAGATATGGCCTTTCAGGAGGTAATTAAGATTAAATGAGGTCATAAGGGTGGGGCCCTAATCCTATAGGACTAGTGTCTTAAGATGAGATGTGAGACGTGAGAGGGGTTCGGCACTTAGAGAACGGGAGGAAGGGCATTTCGGCAGAAGGGGCAAAGGCCTGGAGGGTTCCTTCCGAGACCCACAGGTCACATTCAGGAGGCCAGAGCACAGTCTGAAGTGGGGAACCCATGAAGAGAGGCTGTGGTGGTGAGGCCACGGGAGGCCTCCTGGGCAGTGCTGAGCACATGGATTTATCTGACAGCAAAGGGTCACCTCTAAAAAGTTCTATGCTGAAGAATAGTCCACTCCTTTCTGCATTTTAAAAAGCTCTGACGTTCTGCAGTCCAGCTGTTCTCTGTCCCTCCTGTACCGCTATGTCATTTGTGGCTAACTGATGTCAGCCAATCAGTAATGGATTACACATTTGCCAAACGCATTAGGTCTCTTTTTATATATATACATACAACTTCTAAAGATTACTTTCCGTTTACAGTTAATACAAAATATCGGCTATAGTCCCTGTGCTGTACAGCATATCCTTGAGCCTGTCTTACACCCAGTAGACGGTACCTCCCACTCCTCCACCCCTATATGGCACCACCAGCCCCCCCCACTGGCAGCCACTAGCTTGTTCTCTGCGTCTGTGAGTCTGCTTCTGTTTTGTTATATTCACTAGTTTGTTGTATTTTTTAGATTCCACATATAAGTGATATCGTACAGTATTTGTCTTTCTCTGTCTGACTTATTTCACTTAACATAATGCCTTCCACATCCCTCCTTGTTGCAAATGCATTAGTTCTTGATTTCTCCTCTGACGGGCTACTGTGTGTGTGTGTGTGTGTGTGTGTGTGCGCGCGCGTGCGTGTGTGTGTGTGCGTGTGCGCGTGCGCGTGTGTGTGTGTGAATTACATCTTGATTATAAATTGCCTTATGGACTCTGTGGTCTACTTCCCTTTGGTCTAGAGAGCAAGCATACATCATACTTGACTGTTTTATTTCATTACAGCCAACACCCATATGGATAATTAGGATCAAGACTGTTAAATTTGTGGTAATAAGCACATGTGAAAGCCTCATGACCTTGAACTCTGTCTGCTAAAACTACTCAAGACCATAGGTCCACATCCTAAGAAACAAAAGGCTCACCACTTCCTGAAGGAGAGGATGAGTTGATGATTTTAAAGAGTTGTGCCTTACCATCATTTCATAGAAGCTGGTAGAGTAGTTAGAAAGAAGAAAGGGGAGCAACATTTGGGCTTTAATAGGTAATTGTTAGTAAAGCCCTTTTTAATAAAACTGATTCTAGCACTCTCGGAGAAATTTTCAAAAGACATTTCCTTCCTTATTGTAAATTCTGTCCTAAAAGAGGACAGGTGTTAAAGAAAGCATTTAGGTGCACAAATAGAGATATATCAATATACATTGTCTGGGTAATATGATTATAAACAAAATCGTCCCCCAACCCAGAAAAATCTCTCCATAAAAGTAGTAGAAAAGGAAAAGAGTTTTATTGTTGAATAAGCATTAAACCAGAATGTGGTGCACATCACAGTCAATCTGCAAAGACAGAATGAAGTTACACATTTTTGTAGGGCCGAGCAGATATAACCCATTACACACATATTTTCAGGATATTCATGAAATGCAAAGGCAACACAACTATGAAAAATGTGTAATTTCTATGCATGGAAGAGTGCTTAGAAGTCACTAAGGCAGGGATGATGTAGTAAGATTGACACCCAATCTATGAGTTCTCGTGAAATACACTAAGAATGAGGGTACTACACTCTCCCCCTCCGACGGGCGTGTCTTTGGACTTCATTATTAAAAGCCTTTCAACCTGTGTAAAGTACGGAAGGGCTTCCTGTTAAAACTGGACAGTGAATATTGTTAGGATTGATAAGTCAGCACTCACATTCTATTCTCAAATGCTAGGGGAAGCCTACCAAGTAATTGTGCCTGTTTTCTTGTTTTTAATAGATTTTACAGTATTCCTTAATGGGGACAAGGGGAGGAAGAAGAGAAAAGAGATGTTCATGAATTAACAATCGAAATTGCTCCTCATGAATTATTTATTTTCCAGGAAAAGTCATATGAGATATTGTTGTGCCTGATGTCAAGGGTGAATTGTCCCTTGCACACAGGAATAGGGCAAGGTCACCAGTACCTGAACCTCAGGCCATTTTCTGCCCCATCTCAGCAAAGAAGATTTGCATGAGGAGTCAGAAAAACAGTTTGAGCAGTTATCCTCCAACTCTCCTGTGTTCAAAATAGTGTGTCAGATGGAAATGAAGTTGGAAGAGACAGACAGAAAGAAAAAGAGAAAGAAAGGCAGAGAATATAAAGGCTAAAAAATAGGAGAAGCTAGGTGGAGAAAGGAAAAAGAAAATATACTAGGTCTGTCTCAGGCTGTACATTTTTCATTTCTTAGCTACCTCGCTATGTATTTATATTTTTAAAAAAATTATTGTGGGGCTTCCCTGGTGGCACAGTGGTTGAGAGCCATGAGCTCTCATGAGCCGTGAGCCGTGGCCGCTGAGCCTGCGCGTCCAGAGCCTGTGCTCCGCAACAGGAGAGGCCACAGCAGTGAGACGCCTGCGTACTGGAAAAAAAAAAAAAAAATTATTGTGACAACCAAGTGCTAAAATCTCTATTTGTAGGTTCAGGATAGAAGAACCCCTCCCCCTCCTCGGCTCCCTCTGCCCAGCCCTTTAATGGAGGTGGAAGGAATTGAAAGCCCCCAAAAGTCCACATTGAGGTTTCAGGACACTGAGTACCTCCACCAGTCTCTCAAGATTTGCTTTGCTGGGTTTTTCATAGGTTCCTGTGACTGGTTGGTTTCAGCCATTCATTCAACAAACAACCTCTGAGCACTTATTATATACCAAGCACATCATTGAGCTGAGAGTACAAAGATGAATAGGACACAGTCTCTCCTCAGGGAGTTCATTCTAGGGCCTTGCATCCTAGAGTGTGGGACCAGCAGCAGCATCACCTGGGTGATTGTTAGAAATGCAGGTTCCCAGGCTTCACCCCGACTTGCTGAATCAAAATCTGCATATTTAATAAGCTACCTGGGCAATTCTTAAACATATTGAAGTTTGAGAAGCACTGACCTAGTAGATTATTGGCAGGGGAGAGGGAGATGCTCTTCTGTTTCTCAATTCTTCCGTTCGTTCAGCAAGACAAAGGAGGTGCTGACGGCCTGGAACTCACATTCTCATGGGGGAGAAAGGCGAAAAGAAGAAAATACATGAGATGGTTACAGGTCATGCATAGTGCTATGAAGCAAATAAACTGAAATATGATAGAAAGAAACCAAAATGAACTATGACAGGTAGGGTGGTGGAAGCCTTCAGGAGTAAGTTATTTCTATTTTGTATCTAGCTTTCTGTTATAAAAATGGAAACGTAGTCACTGGTCCTATGTGAAAAGAGCCAAAGATTATACTTCGTCCTCCTTTCCTTTTCTCCCCACTCCCCATCCCTCTGCCTCTGGCACCAGCCCTGAAACTATAGACGCCACCTAGCAGGTACAGTCACAGCCAGGCCCATTGAAAAGTCCAGGCTGCAAGCAACTAAGAATTTGGATGCAAACTGAATTTTAAAGCCCAAGAAGAAGTACTGGGGTTACCTTTCTGGTTGGGGTAAAAAGGCATTAGAGAATATCGAAGGGCTGGTAACTGGTGTGTAGCTTCCTATCTCACTGTTTTCTTGCATCACTGCAGTCATGGGCCAGAGAGTGTGCTGATGGGGATTGATGAGTGGGAGGGTGGCCTGCAAGTAAAGATGAGCAATGGGCATATGTCGATGCGTGCAATCACAACAGATTCAGACCTTCTCATCACCTATAGTGCTGGCGTTAACCTGCAGCAAAATCAGTGTTAGGCCTTAGTTCAGCCCAAAAGTATGTCGTGAGCATGCATTTATTTTCAGCACAGATCCTAATGCCCTACAGTTAGACCACCTGAGGCACAACCCAGTGATTGCACAAAGAGAGGCTATGGATAGACCAGTAGGTGGAGGACAGGGTTTCAGGTATTGCTCCTCTAGAAATTATGTGTCAGGAAGGAGCGCACAAGTCAAAGATGGCGCACTCTTCCTGACCTGTGAGCATTGTGCCGGCTGTCCAGCTGTTCATGTCATTTACAGTATATTTAATGCGGCAAATCCAAACCACAGGCAGAGAAAGGGCATCTGCTCACTGTTCCAGTTATCTCTTGCTGCATGACAAACTATCCCCAAATTTAGTGGCTTAAAACTTTGTCAAAGTTTTGTTGAAAAAACTCACACCCATTAGGATGGCTGCTAACACCCAGTTTTATTATATCTCACAATTGTGTGGATCAGGAATTCGGGAAGGGTTTAGCTGAGCAGTTCTTCTGCTCCATGTAGCATCAGCTAGGGTCACTTGGTGGCATTTGGCAGGTAGATCAGTAGTATGGAGGGTCCAAGAAGGCTTCATGCATAGGTGGGGCCTTTGCAGGAATGGCTGGGAAGGCGGGCTCAGCCAGGCCATTCTCCCTCTCCACATACTACCAAGGCCTCTCTATGTGGTCACTCCAGCAGGGGAATCAGAAACTGCCAGTTCTCTAAAGGCTCCCAACATCACTAATCACCAGAGAAATGCAAATCAAAACCACAGTGAGATATCACCTCACACCCATTAGGATGGCTAGTCTCAAAAAAGCAGAAAATAACAAGTGTCAGAGAGATGTGAAGAAATTGGAACCTTTGTGCACCATAGGTGGGACTGTAAAATGGTGCAAAAGAAAACAGTATGTAGGTTCCTCAAAAAATTAAAAACAGAGCTTCCATATGATCCAGCAATCCCACTTCTGGGTATACATCCAGAAGAATTGAAAGCAGGGTCCTGAGGAGGTATTTGCACACCCATGTCATAGCAGCACTATGCACAATACCCAAGAGGTGGAAGCGACCCAAATGTCCATCAACAGATGAATGGATAAACTCAATGCGGTACATACATATAATGGAATATTATTCCACCTTAAAAAGGAAGGAAATCCTGTCACAGGCTACAACGTGGGTGAACCTTGAGGACATTATGCTAAATAAAATATACCAGTTGCAAAAAGACAAATACTGCATGATTCCACTTAAAGGAGCTATCTAAAGGCATCAAATTCATAGAAACAGAAAGCAGAATGGTGGTTACTAAGGGATGGGGGTATGTTATTAAGAGAAAGGGGGATGTTGTATAATGGGTATGGGATTTCAGATTTGCAAGATGGGAAGTCCTGGAGATCTGTTTCACAACAGTGTGAATATACTGAACACTACTGGACTGTACACTTCAACACGGTTGAGATGGTAAATTGTATTTTATGTGTTTTTCTTTTACCATGTTAAAAAATAAACCACCTGTACTCTTAAAGCCCAGATTGAGGGGGAGGGGAACATAGACCCCATCTCTCAAGGAGAGGAAAGGCAGAGAATCTGCAGCCAGCTCTACCCTGCCACACCCGCTGTGGGGCAGATCCTGTCTACAGCACCTGAGGGTGTAGATGGTGAGATGTTATTTCCAGGGGACTGTATTCAACCTCCCAGAGATGAAGGGTGTCAGAAGGCACTATCAGAGGTGGGCACAGTTTGAAACAATAGAGTGAGAGAAAATGACTAAGCTTGTATAGCCAATGAGAAAAAATGGCCTGGAATTCCGCCCTTACTCATTTTCACAACAAAGATTCAGCAAGCTATTCTGCTAAAAGCCTGACCACCCCCACGAAGCATTTTTGTCACTTAGACAGTGCCTGCCCCTCAGCTATCCTGACAGTGGGAGCTCCAAGCCCTAACTGAATAGGTCGGATAGGAACAATACGCAGAAGCAGATCACAGGAGACCTTTCAAAGCCGGCAAACACATAGAAAATTCAACGACACCACAGCATTTAGACAGCCTGGACAATGTGGCCGTTATAAATGCTGCTCTCATGAACAGCGATTCAAATGACAGCTTCGTAAAGGGTTTGCAAAGAGCCCTTTGGAAATGGAACATAGGCGACTCGGAGCCCATGACGTGTTACAAGGACAAACCCGGCTGAACAAAGATCCACAGCAGCATTGAATGACTTATTTATTCAGCCCTGCTCTGTACAAACCTGGGAGAAGATGACAGCTTTTAAATCGCCTCCCCTGAGCTTTGCAACATCCATGGTGCGTGGGAAATGTTAGCAAAAGTTTTGAAAAAAGCAGAATGTTTTACAAAGCGAAGATCACAGTGTAACCATGCTAATGCTACCACCAAATTCTGCAGACGGCCCTGGTGTCTCAGAATTATTAGGCAGAAGGAGTGACAGTAACATCTGGAGAGGGAAACTCTGCCCTTTATCCTATTCCACCTGCTGGCTTCACACGTCTGTTTGAAAGGCTAGCCCCTGCCAAGCTTTCTGGTGGAACATTCTTTGTGCGGGCCATTTAAGTGATTGCTGTAGAATTCTAATTGCTCTCCTTTGGCAAAGTGTTCTACTGGTATTGTATAAGGAGTGTTGGTGTTCTGATCAACCCTGGAACACAGGTGCTGTTCTTTTAGCCTAGCACAGGCTGCAGAATTCTCGCATGCCCCAGGGTTCCTGTTGCATGGTGGCGTCACGCACTAGGGAGCTGTGTCTGAGTAACCCCAGCCCAGCCAGCTTTCCCAGGAGGCCTGCTGACAGTGCAGCCTGTGCTCACAGCAGGACTGGGACTAGGGTGAGGCAAATGAGGAGCCTGGCATGCAAAATTTAAGGAGGCCCTCGCCCTGCATTTGCACGACCCTGAGAGTGAGCGCCTCCTTAAATCTCGTACCCGAGGAGCCCCACTTGCCTTCCCTAGTCCAGGCCTGGCTTGCAGGCTTCACTCTCTCTTTTCCCATTCACTCCTCACCTCCCCACCCAAGGTTAGTACTGGGGGTGGGGAGTATAGTCCCAATGTGGACAGTGGTCAACAAAGAAGAGAACTTTAAGAAGGAAGGGCTGAGTAATCGACGGTGAGATTACAGCGAGGGATCTAGTGAGGCATTTGGCTACACGGAGGCTACCCGTGACCCAAGACCAAAGCAGATCCAGGAAGGGTTGGTGATGAATGACTTGTCCTGGTCTGCCCCTCCACCATGGGCCCAGATGGTGGACCGGAAACCGGAAACCCTGTGAGACTGGCCACAGAGGTTCCCTTCCTACAAGAAGGCTCAGGATCTTCCCAGGGAGGTACCTACCCTGTAGGAAGCTCCCTTCTCCCCAGGCTTGTGTGTCAGAACTAAAGCCCTGATCTAAAGCCCTTCCACCCCTGTTTGCTCTCTTCCCAGCCCAGTGGGATGTTATAAAGCCAAATCAGGCAGCTTAGAGCTGCGGAAAGAGAAAGCGGGAGTCTCCGTTTCCGAGATGCTAACAAATGGTTCACACCACGTCAGGCTTTTCTATCGTGAAATCAGGGGTATATTCATTTGCAAACCTAAGACAATGGGGACTCCCTCTCGCCTCCCTCTTGCCCTACATCACACATGTATAGTCCTGAGAAGTACACTTCCTGGGACTACCTTCTCTTCCACACACACGGCCACTTTTCATCGCCCATTTCCCTGTTCTCCTTCCTACACTTACAACCCCACTCCTCCTCCCCTCCCCCACTAGCACCTTTCACAAATCTTACTCGAAAACCCAGGCATGCAGCTTTGTGGATTTTTAAATAGAAAATTATGCGGAGTGAGTGAATTATGCTGGAGTAGTGGAATCATGGACCCACAAGCCCAACTTTGGGTACCATCAAGCAAGAGCACCTACATGACACAGCAACAGAGACCACACCAAGTTCAGAAGTGCCTGTAGCACTATGTAAAGTCCATGGATGGCTTGCTTGTGTTGCTTATCTGAAGAAATCACCCTGCCTGCATGATTCAAGCTCAAAGAATCATTACAGGCTAATCATCATTATGACATGATCATATTTCAATTATCCCCTGGGTAGTCTGGGTACGTTAAAGCAACTTCTCTCACTGAAAGAAGTTCGTTAAAAATCATGAAGTGCATTAAAATTTTTTAAAGCATGTTGGGAAACAACAAGGGGCTAAATTCTAGAAACAACGACAGAATCTTTCAGAGGTTTCCCTAGCACTTATTCAAAAAGCATAATCTTATCTTGAGATGTGAAACGAGGACTAAAACTGAATAATGGGCCAATTGTTTCATTATAATATGTGTTTCTAAGTGCTCTGTGATGTAAAACCCAACAGGCTTTTTTTCTTTCAGCCCCAATGTGGCCAACTAGGTGCACCGACCCATCTTCACAATATATAACGTGCCCTTAAGCCCTGGTCAACAGTGCCAAAGTCTATGAAAATCATACAAAGAATGGAGTCGATCATACTGTTTGTGGTCTCTATCAATATAGGCACAGTCCTTAATATGTTGGAGAAAAGAAAAAGCAGCCATCCCCTGAGCATTTGTCCTAAAGAAAGAATTTAAGAGAACAAATAGTTTTATATGCCAAGATATTCATTATTGATAATAATAAAAAAAGAAACAGAAACGTACCTACATATCTGACATTTGTGAAATCATTGAGAATGTAATATTGAGCGTGGACTGGAGAGGAATGAGAATGGAATGGAATATTATGCAGTCATGAGAAACCGATGCTGATGATGCAGAGTGGGAACGCAGGAAATATGTTTTTAATATAATGTTAAAAATGTCATCTATACTGTGATTCCTACTGTACCAAATAAGTACACATTTTAGATAAGAAATAGAAAGAGACATGGGAAGAAAACCGTTCGTGTCTCAAGGTGATTGGATCATGGATGATTCATCTTTAAAATCATTCCTTTTGTAGCTGTTATAATGTTGATTGGATAAGAAAGTAGAACTTGGAAGGAAAAGGAAAATACTCAAGGAGACATTTTCTATGCCAGGCAGAAAAATCAGTGATGCTTGGGATCGTTTTGCATTCTTCCTTGCTCTTTCAAAGCAGCCTGTCATCTTCACCCACACATAGGGAATATGCATGTCTGGGTTATCAGGGGATCCCCTCACCAGGAAGACTGTGCTGTTTATTTAATGGACCAGAAACCTCAAACTTTTCAAGTCTTTTCTGATAACAAATCTAAAGTGCATTTGAACCATTTGTTGGTGTGGTTTTTCCGTGACAAATATGCACAAAAATCTTGAGGACAGAAAATGATGCATTTCTTCTTTCTCTCTTTTGTCTTTCTCTTCCCCACCCCGTACCCCCTTCTGCAGTTCTGCTAAGCCAATATTCTCTAGAATGAGCACAAAACAAATCAAATAACAGCTAAACAAATTGAATAACAGCTTTTGTACATCAACATCGAGAAGGAAGACGCTTGGGAGAGATCAGAGTACCAAGATGGATATGGGCGAGAGTGAAGCGTCCACTGTCAAAGCACCTTCTAAATCTAGATCGGCAGAGATGGGAGTGATTTTCTGGAAGGAGATGTGATCACGGATTAAACACCAGCTCATTGGAAACTATCATTGAATAAGAGCAGATAATATTCATGAGAAATCACATTCAGGAAATATTTTAAGGAAAAGGAATATAAATGTGCTAGAATTAACATGTAAAATATATATGTACCGAAGTTTGTAAACTGTCCTTTTTTAATCAAACAGAAAACAGAAAGCTTTAATCTTTAAAGATTATTTTAAAAAAGGCAGTCCATCCTAAATTATTCCTATTTCAATAGCCAAGAAGCTGATCAAGCATCAGTTATGGAGGAAGCATCTTGGAAAATGCCTGTGAATGTTTTCATAGGAGCCATGACCTTTGGTTCCCATGTCTGCCGTTCATTTATGTCACTGTGTAATTAGTTAAAACCACTCGGTTAAGAGATGTAACGCTTCAAACTTTTTACCAGTTCTGTGTTCAGTTTAATCTGTCTGTACGTGTTATTACTGAGAAAGTGTTTCTGACATATACTATTACTCCATCAAGCTGTATATTACAGGAAGTACATCTTTACATCATAGTTTCCCGAGCAACATAGATTTCCCTATCTTTCAGGAAACAGCATCAAGGAACTCTGAAAAATATAGAAAGCTCATTTTCACCTTGGATGCTCACATATAATGTATAGGCTGCTATCAAATAAACACTTTTTCTATTTCTCCCTAATATATGCATAGGAATTTAATATACTTTATAAATAACATCTAAAATACCTTCTTTTTTTTCTATTTCTTTGCCATACATAACATCAGAAATCCATATCCGTTCTTTCCCTGACAGGCACTCATTTTTATTTTTAAAAATCACCATTCCATTAAACCCATTTCTAAATGATAGTGAGTGGTACTAAAAAAATAAATAATAATTTAATAGCCTTAGAAATAAATGAATATAAACTTATACAGAAGAAACTTGATAGGAAACTTGATAGGAGTAAGTTGCCTTTTTGTTTACTAATATTGGTTTCAAGAAAACTCAATTTTTTTTTAGTTGGTTGGCATTTAGAAGTAGTGACAAATGATCAGTTGTCTTCAGCAATCTTTTGCTCCCAGGCTTCCCCACCACCACCCTCACCACATATCCTGCCAATACGCAACAACAGAAAAATATTTAATATTGAAGTAGCCAATTGCTTGAGAATGAAAACAAGCTAAAATGTATGTGTGGGGTAGTCAGCGTAAGCCAAACCACGTGCTATACCTGAGCAGAAAACATGAACATGTAGAATGCCTTCATTTTTAGACTCGAAATTAAGATCCAATTAGCATATATCACTGGAGGAGCAGACAGAGGATAATACAAGAAGAATCAAGCAAGATACAGATCATGGTTGTTTTCTCTTACCCTGTCTCTATTAGGACCACACTCCTAGTTTTGCCAAATGTTTCTGGTACTACATCTTTTCACCATAAATGAGATTATGTTTCAAATGGCTAAAAAGTATATTACAGATACAGTCAAATATGTGAAACTCAATTCACAAAGATATGGATTTTCTAAAGAACCAAATTAGGGGAATACTTATTATCTCTAAAGTATTAGCCGTGCTGGGAGTTATTTGTTGCTTTAAATATTAACTCTCCCACTGCATTCAAAACACCCTGCTTACTAAATTCAATTACACACAACTTTTCAAGAATTCATTTTTGATTTAAAGGGAGGTACCTCTCTATTTTATCTATAATGAAAATAGAAGGTATTGGCTTTCTCTAATCAATGTAAATTACAGATTCCACTGGGAGTCCTACAACACTAATAGTGGTGTTTATGAAAATGAAAAAGTGCTTCCTACCCACATGCAAATGTTTTTAAGAAATTTTTTCCATACAACCTAAGTGTAATTTAGCATACCATAGTGCTCTGAAGATGGGTCATTGACAATGTACCATTTGTACATAGGTAATACATGTAAATCACTAAATGTTAAGTATACGAAGTATGTTTTTATCTTTTTTAAAAAAAGTGACTCCCTTTCTCATTCTGTTCTGTTGTATTGCGTCCAAAAGTTGTGTGTAATTTTTTTAAGGTCCAGGATATAAAGAAATTTGTTGGAATATCTGAATTTCTGTAAAAAATAAAAATAAGATTTTGTTATTTAAAAGATTGTTTAGTGGTGTGGCACACATTTGGTACATTCGGCATCTGTCTTTGTCCAGTGATCCAGTGACAGGTGATGATTTGACTGAAATAACTGTCTTCGGAAAAATCTCCTTCCTGTCAGATTCCATAATATTTGTCAATAGCAGACACTTATTGGATGTGCAGGACCCTCATCATGTGGAAAACACGATTAACATCTTCAAAGCCTCTTCTCGCCAAGTATAGATACACCTCAAGCTAAATCTTTATAGACTCAGTGGAATGAAAGTGATAAATGAATAGCCAGACTGTTAAGTAAAACCTGACATGAAATATTCTGAAACATCCAATTAATTGCTCCATCTCGACTTTTGCATATTGAAAACAGCCACCTGTTCCTCAGACATGAGCAGCCCTTTCACAGTAGTTCATATTGAGTATGTGTTGTCTGGGTAGGTCCCAATGCCAGATCCTTCATTTACTGTGTGACCCTAAACAACTCTAACCTCACCTATTAAATGAACACAAATAGTAATGCCTGGGCCCCATAGTGTTGTTGTGAGGCTATAAATTAAGGTATAGTGTTGTGCTGGTGCTTGACTTTTAGGAGATACTCAAAGAATTTTAATTCCTTCCCTCCTACTATAGGCAAGACGTTGAAGAAGAAAAGAAACGTGAAACACAGCCTCTGCTCTCAAAATGTCGAAGATAATTAGGGTAACATTTATGGGTAAGGATTGAAAACTCAATACCTTCCGGAGCCAGGGAGATAAGTAAATTACCAGAGCAAAGCAAGCTGGGGTCGGGAGATAATAGGAAGTAGTGGGCACTGTGGAGCACTGGAGAGCCTAGGTCTTGTCTAAAGAGATGACGTTGCCAATACTCAGCTCTAGTCATTCACCAGATATGCACTGAGTCGCTGCTGTGTGCCAGGAACTGTTCTGAACCCTGGGAAGATAGTGGTAAACCAGACAAACAAGGTCCCTGCTCTTGTAGGTCTCATGTTCTAGTAGGAAAAGAGATAATAAACGGGAAAATGTCAGTTAATGATAATAGGTACCCTAGAGGGAATTAAAACATGGTGATGAGATGCAGAAGTTGGGAGGTGAATCAAGGAAGACTGCTCTGAAAAGGTGGCATTTAAAGTGAGACCTGAATGATGAGAACAAGCCAGCCAGGGGGAGCCACTAGTTTAATGGCTCTAAGGCAGGAATAAGGTCACTACTCACGAGGAACAGCAAGGTGGCAGGGAGGGGATGTGAGCTGTGCCAGGAACCAGCTTCCAGTTTGGTAGGCCAGAATGGATGGTACGTTTTTTAAGTGTTAGAGAAAGCCATTTGAGGGTCTTAATAGGAGAGAGATGGAAACCATCTTACATTTTTAAAAGATTACTCTTGGCTTCTGCTTCTAGCAGTATGACCTAGGTACTCTAAAAAGCCTTCCTCACACTATTCTACCAGGTCTTGGATAAATTACAATGAGCTTATTTTATTTTTTTTTTTAATTTTTGATTTTGTATTGGAGTATAGTTGATTTACAATGTTGTGTTTCGGGTGTACAGCAAAGTGATTTAGTTATACATATTCACATATCTATTCCTTTTCAGATTCTTTTCCCGTATAGGTTATTGCAGAGTATTGAGTAGAGTTCCCTGTGCTATATAGTAGGTGCTTGTTGATTATTTTATATATAGTAGGGTATGTATGTTAATCCCAACCTCCTAGTTTATCCCTCTCCCCACTTTCCCCTTTGGTAACCATAAGTTTGTTTTCTAAGTCTGTGAGTCTGTTTCTGTTTTGTAAACAAGATCATTTGTATCATTTTCTTTTAGATTCCACGTATAAGTGATATCATATGACATTTGCCTTTCTCTGTCTGATTTACTTCACTTACAGTAATCTCTAGGTCTAACCATGTTGCCACAAATGGCATTATTTCATTCTTTTTTATGGCTGAGTAATATTCCATTGTATATATGTACCACATCTTCTTTATCTATTCATCTGTCAGTGGACATTTAGGTTGCTTCCATGTCTTGGCTATTGTAAATAGTGCTGCAGTGAACATTGGGGTGTATGTATCTTTTTGAATTATTGTCTTCTCCAGATATATGCCCAGCAGTGCAATTGCTGGATCAAGTGGTAGCTCTATTTTTAGTTTTCTTTTTTTTTTTTTTGCGGTATGTGGGCCTCTCACTGTTGTGGCCTCTCCCATTGCGGAGCACAGGCTCCGGACGTGCAGGCTTAGCGACCATGGCTCACGGTAGCAGCCGCTCCACGACATGTGGGATCTTCCCAGACCGGGGCACGAACCCGCGTCCCCTGCATCAGCAGGCAGTCTCTCAACCAGTGCGCCACAAGGGAAGCCCCTATTTTTAGTTTTTTAAGGAACCTCCATACTCTTCTCCATAGTGGCTGTACCAGTTTACATTCCCACCAACAGTGCAAGAGGGTTCCCTTTTCTCCACACCCTCTCCAGCATTTATTGCTTGTAGACTTCTTGATGATGGCCATTCTGACCGGTGTGAGGTGATACCTCATTGTAGTTTTGATTTGTATTTCACTAATAATTAGCAATGTTGAGCATCTTTTCATGTGCCTGTTGGCCACCTGTATGTCTTCTTGGAGAAATGTCTATTTAGTCCTTCCACCCATTTTTTGATCGGGTTGTTTGTTGTTTTGATATTGAGCTGCATGAGCTATTTGTATGTTTGGGAGATTAATCCCTGTGGGTCGCTTCATTTGCAAGTATTTTCTCCCATTCCATAGGTTGTCTTTCTGTTTTGTTTATGGTTTCCTTTGTTGAGCAAAAACTTTTAACTTTAATTACGTCCCATTTGTTTATTTTTGTTACAATGAGCTTATTTTTAATAGACAGCTTGGCTTGCAAGGAAGTAAGAGAAATCCCAAAGTCATAAAAAAGAAAAAGAGTAAAAAGTAGCATGCACTGTAAGCAAATGCAAAATCCATGTATCAGAGTAGGGAATGGGAGGAGGCTAAGCCTTGGGCCACTGCAAGTAGATGGGCTAAATTTGAGAATCTCTCCCTAGACCAGGACATTTGAAGATGGCCATAACCTTAGACAAGGGTGGCCTAGGAAGAATATTCATGCTAGCAAACCAAAGAAGCTTATCAAGAAGTCTGTCTCCACACTGATTCTAGATAGGGTGAAAAAGAAAAAGAGGAATAGTCACCCTCTGAAATTTTTAACCCATGAAACTGGCCCCCTCTAGTCTGGAATTCAATCTTACACTCTCCATATAATCAAAGAAACTCCAAACCAAGAAATCAAAGAACTTGCTAGAGCACTGGTAGCTGGCAGATCTCAGGCACACAGATCTCACCAATTATGTTCAACAAAGTAAGTGCTCACAATATTAAAATTACTAAACACACAAATAAACCATGAGACAGAATCATCAGAAATAATTAACAGATTTATTGCCCCAGAGATTTTAGATATTGGAATTACTATATAGAGAATATATATAATCATGTTTTATATGTAAAAGAAATAAAGGTGATTTCTAAAAAATAAAAAAATGTAAAGAATCCATTAGATACAACCAGATAGATTTGAAGCAAAATGCTTAGAATTGAAAAATATGATCCCTGAAATTTAAAATATGATTTGTAAATTAAATATAAATTAGGTGTAATTGAAGAGGAAAGTTGTGAACTAGAAGACAAATCTAAAGAAGTTTCCCAGAATGAAATACAGAAAGCCAAGGGGTTGGAAAATAAAAAGAGGCTAAGCATCAGGGAAGATATATGTGTCTAATCAGAGTTCCACTAGGAGAAATAAAATAATGGAAAGACAATATTTGAATAGAAATTGTTTGAAAATTTTCCATAAATGATGAAAGATATGAATCCACACATATAGGAAGTATGATAGATATCAAGCAAGATAAATGAAAAGTAAATTCAAGCCTGACAGTAAAAGTGTAGTCCAAAGTTAGAGGAACTACCATAAAAGTAACCAAAGAGAAATGTATACCACCTACAAAAGAACAATTTCTAGACTGAAAATAAATACCAGAGACATTAGCATAATATATTCAAAGTGCTGAAGTAAAATAATTGTCAGTCTGAAACTGTGTTTCAGCAAAACTCATTTTTCTCATTAACAGTTTTTTTAAAAATTATAGTTGATATACAATATTATATAGCAAAACTCTTTTTTAAGACCAAAGATGGAATACAATCATTTTCAGATAAATGAAACCTAAGGGGATTTACTAGCAATAGACCAACACAGATAAAATTTCTGAAAATGAGTCAAGAAGTATGGTTTGAGGGACTTCCCTGGTGGCGCAGTGGTTAAGAATCTGCCTGCCAATGCAGGGGACATGGGTTCGAGCCCTGGTATGGGAAGATCCCATATTCTGCGGAGCAACTAAGCCTGTGCTCTACAACTGTTGAGCCTGCACTCTAGAGCCTGCGAGCCACAACGACTGAGCCCGTGAGCCACAACTACTGAAGCCCACATGCCTATAGCCTGTGCTCCACAACAAGAGAAGCCACTGCAATGAGAAGCCTGCGCACTGCAATGAAGAGTAGCCCCCGCTCGCCGCAACTAGAGAAAGCCTGCGTGCAACAACAAAGACCCAATGCAGCCAAAAATAAATAAATAAAATTAATTAATTAATTAATTTTTAAAAAAAGAAGTAAGGTTTGAGATTCAAAAAGGAATAGAGGGCTTCCCTGGTGGCACAGTGGTTGAGAGTCTGCCTGCTGATGCAGGGGACACGGGTTCGTGCCCTGGTCCAGGAGGATCCCACGTGCCGCGGAGCGGCTGGGCCCATGAGCCATGGCCGCTGAGCCTGTGCGTCCAGAGCCTGTGCTCTGCAACGGGAGAGGCCACAACAGTGAGAGGCCCGTGTACCAAAAAAAAAAAAAAAAAAAAGGAATAGAGAGCAAAGACTTTGGGACGTGTGAATAAATCTAAACAAACATTGTACAAATTAATAATAAAACAATTTGTGGAATAAAAAAAGACAACTAAAATACTGGGTAACAATAACATGTAAATTAGGATGAGATAATCAGAGTTTAAGAAATGTGTATTAATTGGGAAGAGAGTTGAGATATAGATGAATAATAGCTCACAACTGATTGTTTATAGTGTACTAGACATATGTAATAACTCACTTAACCCTCGTAACAACCTTCTGAGTTACATACTATAGTTATCCTCAGTTTACAGATAAAAGTGGCACAGAGTTTAAATAATTTACCCAAGTTCACATAGCTAGAAAGCAAAGAGCTGGGTTCAAACTCAGGTAATATAACTCTAAAATGGATACACTGTATAGTATTCTCTGTGCTGTTTTTAGAAAGTTAAAAATAAGTGATAAAAATTTAAGTAAACAGTAGAAGATATAGTTTCAAAACAATGAGGGGAAGTGGAATAAGAAAGAAAAAAACACTAAATAAGTACAAAAGAAGGCCCTCCCCAAAAAACAAAAAAGTAGAAAAAGCAGAACAAATAAAATGCACAATGTAAGATAGAAAAAAATAAAACCAAATTAGATAACATAATAAACAGAAGTAGATTAAAATTAGTTAAAAGAGAGATTTTGAGATTCGATTTTTAAAAACCCATCAATATGCTGTTTACAAGAGACATATAAAACATAAGGACACAGAAAAATTAAAAATAAAACATTCCTTATGTGCTACACCTCAATTTTTTTAAATGTTAATATTCCACAAAGAAAATAACTATCAAACTTTCAATTAACAGATTATTTAGTACACAATTATCCAGAGAACAGAAAGAAGCAATGGTCCTACAGCTCATTCTGAGGACAGTTTGAAAAAGGAAAACTACAGGCCCCTCTGTATCCTAACAGGAACAGCATTCTAAAATGTATCTATTTAGGTCTTCCCTAGTGGCGCAGTGGTTGAGAGTCTGCCTGCCGATGCAGGGGACATGGGTTCGTGCCCCGGTCTGGGAGGATCCCACATGCCGTGCAGCAGCTGGGCCCGTGAGCCATGGCCGCTGAGCCTGCACGTCCGGAGCCTGTGCTCCGCGATGGGAGAGGCCACAGCAGTAAGAGGCCCGTGTACCGCAAAAAATAAATAAATAAATAAATAAACAAAATATATCTATTTAAATCACCACATTAAGAGGCTAAAAGATAAAAACCATATGATTGCCTGATAAATGCAAAAAAAATAATTTGATAAAACTTAAAACCTGATGATAATAAGAATTTTTACAAAAGTAGGAATGAGGACAATTTTCCTTTACCTAAGAAACAATTTCTATCAAACGATATACTTTTACTTGGAATTATGACAGGTAAAAAGTAGTCCCTTAAAATAAAGAACAAGACAGATAAGCCCACCATCAGTACCTTTGTTGATACTACATAATCTTCGCCAGCAGAGTAAAACAAGAAATAGAAGTAAAAGGGATAAGAATATGAAAGGAAAAATGAAATTATCATCATTTTATGATTATAATTACTCTCATAAAAGATACAGGTAAAAATTATTAGAATCTATAAGAAATTAATTAAATGACTAGATTTAAGATCAAAATATAAACATCACATTTCTAAAAAAAAAAAAAAAACTGGGGAAGTAAAAGGGAAAAACTCAAGCATTTTTTTCTGCCTTTTCTGTATAAACTGTTCCATGGATAACGAACTAGTAGGCAAAGGGAAGCATCTCATACAATTATTCAAAGTAACACATGAAAGCAAAATGGTAGAAATAGAATATCATCTTTTGGCAACCGACAATGAATTAATGAGTCTAAATATTGAGTATCAATGGCTGCTAATATTTTTTTAAAAGAGTGAAAACCAGACTTCCTGAAAAAAACATAAATGGTTAAAACCTGAGCCTGATGAAGCATCTGGATCAAGCAGCCAATTTCTAAGAAATACGGAGGACACAGGAACATGATGGACTATAACATGAGTGTGCAACCAGCAAAATCCACACTGTAGAACTCTGTGTCAAACAGACTGAGTTTGCAACAGATGAAGTGTAGGGAAAAGCAAAGGATGGAGGGAGAACCCATAGATTAAAAGAGACTTAAAAGACATAACAAGGTGTTTTAAAAAAAAAAACAGGCAAGACTAAATTATAGCGTAAAATAATGCAAGGGAGAGATTGCTATGAAAGACAGGATAGTGGTTATCTAGGGGGAAGAGAGGGGACTGTGAACTGTATGGGGCATATAGAGGGACTTCTGAGATGACAGGAAAAGTTGTTTCTTGACCTGGATAGTGGCTACAGTGTATCCATCTTATAGTTATCCACTAAGCGCTACATTTGTTTCATTTAGTGTTCTGTTTCTATGCTTTACTTTACAATTTAGAAGTTTTTAAAAGCTTTCTAAGAAGCTGTATTTCTCTATCACACAGCAAGCAATTAGAAAACATAACTTCAAAAAAATATATTATTAACTCATGATACCCAGGAATACATCTAGCAAAATATGTATAGAACCTTTATGGAAAAAATAATAAAACTTCAGTGAAAGACTTGAAAGAAATTATTTTTAAATATAAAGATATACTATATTCACTGATAGGAAAACTCATTAGCATTAAGATCTGATTCTCCCCAAATTGGTTGTTGTTGGGAGACAATTCTACATGAGCCTCTTGTATTTCTGAAGGTCTTGTGTGCAGAGACACTAACTGCTTTTATTCCAAGCTATCTTTTCAAGACTCTTTGTATACTAACAGCCTGGGAGGATAGAGACAGGGTTTCCCTCCAGAGCAAGAGAGTAGATTTTTTATTGTTCTCTAAAAAGATAATGTCTCCCTCTGGGGCAAAGATCAGGCTGACTCATTGCCCATTATAGAAGATGCAGGTTCCCTAAGCTCAGTGTCCTCTCCTGTAATATAACCCACTGGACTGCAGCTACCACCCAGCCCTCTTCTCATAGCCCTCTGTCTGGAAACACGGCAAGGGGAACCAACACCAACACGCTGCTTGCTGTGCTATGAGTAATAGATCCCGTCCTTCGTCTGTGACCCAGGAGTCTCGTGTGTTCTGCCAGCATAAATGAGACTGTGGCAGGCTAGCTTATTCATTTGTAAGTAGGATAAATCTCAGACCCTTCACAGTTCCTCATAGTTGGGAAGAAAAGAGAAATTAGATACCTACTTACATTGTACACAAAAATCTACTCCATATGAATTAAGGACTTAACTGTGAAAAGCAAAAATTTAACTTTTAGAAGAAAATATAACCTAAGAAAAGGGAAAGATTTACTGAACAAAACACAGAAATCATAAAGGAAATAAAGTCAACTAGATTAAAATAAAATACTTCTGTTCATGAAAATATTCCATAAAGAAAGCTAAAAGCCACAAACTGGGAGAAAATATTTGTTAACTTTATTAGTGGTAAAGGATAACAATACAGAATATATAAGAACTCTTGAAAATCAATTTCCTAAAAGCCAAAAAAAAAAAAAAAAAGGAAAAATCAAACAAAAGACATGTATAGGAATTTAATAGAAAAGGAAACGAATGGCAGACATATGAAAAGATACTCAACTTCATTAGTAATTTAAAAATGTTAATTAATTGCACAATGATAATGTCCATTTTATTGGCATAAATTTAAAGCACTAGTATGATTTATAGCAATAGGCTTTCTTATACTGTTAGTAAAATTTGGTATAATCACTTCAAAATATAATTTGGCATTATCTTGTAAAATTGAGCATTTGCATACACTAAATAAATTCATCAATTCTATTTCTATGTATAACGCTTGAGAAATTCTTGCCCATAAGCACCAAAAAACATGTATAAGAGTGGAAAATACCAATATTTATCAACAGAGAATAGATAAATAAATTGTGGATTTATTTATGTGGATAATTAACTTATTAAATTGATGAATTAATACTACTATAAGTATGGAAATGAATACACATAAGTTACAAATATCAACATAAATGATTATATTATATTAGATATATACTTTTGAGTGGGAAAAAAAACAGCAGATACACTATGGCTTCATTTTTATAAATCTCAAAAACAAAGGAAAACTAAACTGTTTAGTGATAAATATCTATATGGTAAAACTATAAAGTTGTAAGTACAGAAATGATAAAAACAAATCTCATGATTGTGATTACTTCTGGAGAGTTGGGAGGGATTATAATCAAGGAAAGGTATACAGGCAATTTCAATAGTTCCAGATCTTAACTGAGTGGAATGCATGCATATATATAGATATATTTCAATGAAGATGTCAGCATTTTAAGAAAAAACAAGTTTTTAGATGAAAGCACTAACTGAATCTTTAAAATATACTTGACCATGCACCAACAGTAAATATTATTTTCTCTTAAACTGGAAGTAAATCTATATCTGTTAGAAATAATGCGGCCAAACAATGTGAATCTGAAGAATTTTGTTGCCAACACTTTATAGCAAGTATATGAGCCAAAGTGATTTAAGTTTGTAAAAATGCAAAATAGTAATAAACAAAACTTGTGCTATACCAGATTTGAACATCTAGTGAGAATAACATTCATACTAAGTTTTCTGCATTGCGTTCTTTTTGCATTCATTTTTCACTTTTATTAAAGATTCAAAACATACATATATATCACATTTTTGTATCACATATTATCTAATGAAATAAGATAAAACAAATTGAATATTTTAAAAGATAACTTGACAGTTGTGAGGAAAACAGACAGTAGAAGCAGGGACATTGGGGGAAGGCTACTGCAGTAGTCAAGGTAAGAGAAGGTGGTGGCTTCAACTAGAAGAGGCAGTGAAGATGGAAAGAGGTGGATAAATTTGGGATGATGTTGCAGATTGGGTTTCCTGGGATGCTGACTCTGAGAAAGATCAGGGTGAAATAAGTGTATAATTCGGGGCTCTTAGCATCAACACCCTTGACAGGGAAATAAAAGGGAAAGGAAGGGAGCAGGTTGGGCAGGAGGAGAAGTTGGGCTGTGATGCAGTCTCAGTGAAGGCCTCAGCAGAGTCATCCTGTGTTAGGAGTCGGGCCTCAAGCATCAGTCACTGTATATGGTTTGCTTACCCCCAGGACAGGGGTGTGACCTTGAGTGTGGTGGCTCTCTTCAGGGGAGGGCAATTTCCAGAGAGGGCAGAGTGGCTGTGAGTTGGCAACACATCCAGCAGCTGTGGGCATAAGTCCCCTAGTCCCCTCTGAGGGGCACGTCACAGCATCTAGTACAGATATGTGTTGGGGGAATAGGAGACTTGCTGATGGATTGAATGTGGAAGATGAGGAAAGAGCGCTACTGAATTTTTGCTCTGAGAGCAGATGGTGGTGCCATTCATTGACATAGGAAGAAGGGGAGGAGGAAGAGGTTTAGGAGATGGAAATCCAAAAACTCTTCTCTGTGATGTTTAAGTTCAAGATGCTTATAAAAATTCAAGAGGAGATGGCAAGTTAGATAGGCAGTTAGATGTAGACATGTGGACTCCTAAGGAGAAGTCCAGGGTAGAAAACAAAACAAAACAAAACAAAACAAATTTAGTAGACATGGCAAATAGATGACTTTTAAAGCTCTGAGACTGGATATGATCATTTAGGAAGATTGTACAAATAGAGAAGAGGACCCTGACCAAGCCCAAACCACGCTGACTTTAGAAATGGGGCAGAGGGACCTCCCTGGTGGTCCAGTGGTTAAGAATCCACCTTCCAATGCAGGGGACGTGGGTTTGATCCCTGGGTGGGGAACTAAGATCCCACATGCTGCAGGGCAACCAAGCCCACGTGCCGCAACTACTGAGCCTGCACACCACAACTAGAGAGCCCACATGCCACAACTAGAGAGCCCACACGCTCTGGAGCCCATGTGCCACAGCTAGAGAGAAGCCTGCATGCTGCAACGAAGAGCCTGTGTGCCACAGTGAAAGATCCTGCATGCCACAACTAAGACCTGATGCAGCCAAAAATAAATAAATATTTTTTTTTAATTGAACTCATCTTTTTTTTTAAAGACTAGTTTTTGTAAGTCAATTTATTTTTTTTAAGTATTATTTTAACTATTTATATTTATTTTTGGCTGCATTGGGTCTTCGTTGCTGCACACAGGCTTTCTCTAGTTGCGGCAAGCGGGGGCTACTCTTCGTTGTGGTGCATGGGCTTCTCATTGCAGTGGCTTCTTCTGTTGCAGAGCACGGGCTCTAGGCGCGTGGGGTTCAGTAGTTATGGCTCGCGGGCTGTAGAGCACAGGCTCAGTAGTTGTGGCGCACGGGCTTAGTTGCTCTGCGGCATGTGGGATCTTCCCGGACCAGGGCTTGAACCCATGTCCCCTGCATTGGCAGGCGGATTCTTAACTACTGCGCCATCAGGGAAGCCCCAAAACTGAACTCACCTTTAAAAAAAAAAAAAAAAAAGAAGTGGGGCAGAGGATAGGAGCCAACAAAGAAGACTAAGAGGAACCCATGACATGGGGTATAATGGAAGCCAAGTCCTGGGGAAAAAGTATTTCAAGAAGCAAAGAGTAATTAAGTGTCAAGTGCTGCTGAAAGGTCAGGTAAGACAAAGCAGAGAGGAGACCATTGGATTTGGAAATTATGGGGGTAACGTGTCATTGACAAAACAGTCTTTGTGAAATAATAGAAATAAAATATGAGCAGTGAATTAGGGAAGAGAGTTGAAATTGAGGAGGTGGAGGCAGCAATATAGACAACTTTTACAAGAAGTCAGTCATAGCCATTTGAATCTGAGAGACTAGGATTTGTTGCCAGCTTTTTGAGTTTCTCAAGATAAGATGGAATTTTTTATAATATCAATTGTCCAGTAAGTTGGTACATTGTTCAACACAGTGCAGACCAACACTGTGAGTATCAAAAATACATCTAGGAGTCAGGTTCAGCCAGTGGGTTATGAGTTTCTGCCTTCCATCAAGAAAGCGAACTCTCGGGCTTCCCTGGTGGCGCAGTGGTTGAGTCCGCCTGCCGATGCAGGGGACGCGGGTTCGTGCCCCGGTCCAGGAAGATCCCACATGCCGCGGAGCGGCTGGGCCCGTGAGCCATGGCTGCTGAGCCTGCAAACAAACAAAAAAAAGAAACGAACTCTCAAAAAGTAAACTATTATAAATATCGTGGTAGAGCATGCTCCAGGACAGGTGAGTGAGTACAGGAAACTTGCGGAGGCTAGAATGCATAGAAAGTTGGGGAAGATTCACTTAAAATGACCCCGGAGAGGAGGACAAGCCTCAGATGGACTTTCTCAAGGTCAAGATTGAAGGAGGAGGAAGAAAAAATTGCTGGCAAACGCTTGTGGCCAAAGCACCTATCCTCCGACGTAGCATTTATCAGCACTAACACTTCCATTCTGGTTTCCGTGTGGCCCTCTCATTGATGTTATTTAGGTCCGAGAGCCAGATTGTCAATGGCTTTTCATTTCAGCTACTTTGAAGTTTGGACTTTATTCTGCAGACAATAGGAAACCATTGAAAGTTTTTGAATAGGGGAAAGATATATAATCAAAGTGAGTTTTTAACAGGATTATTTCTTCAGCAGTGAGCAGGATGGAGTCAAGCAAGGCTAGGTTAGATGCAGAAAGTCCATGTAGGAGATTTTTCTGGTTGTGGAAATGGAGAGTAAGAGGTGAAGATTGATGGGTGTGGGGCATTAGAAAACAAAGACAGTGCTCAGTCTACATTAGTGTGTGTGTGTGTGTGTGTGTGTGTGTGTGTGTGTGTGTGTGTGTCGGGGGAAGGGAGGAAGGGTGACAGTGGGGTTGTGTGGGCTGACATGTCAAAAGCAATAATAGCCAATATATGGATAGCACCATATAGCCTACAAGTGCTTTCACATCCATTATCTCATTCGCCCTCACCACACCCTTGTGAGCTATTATTATGCCCATTTAACAAATGTGGAATCTGAGGCTCAGAGAGGTTAAATGATTTGCCCATAAGGTCACAAGATGTTCTTGACCATGGGAGTCCTCACTCCGTGTTTTGACAATGGCTTTCAGATACACTTAGGCTCTTGATGGTGTGTGGGCAGGAGTCAGCCTGTGTTTGCCTTTCGAAAGGCATGTCCTGAAATTTCAGTTTCTTGGAGGGATTGGCTGGATTCCACTTCTTTGATGCTGGTTCTCTGTAAACTTTCTAAAAGAGCCTATAATTTACATATGACAGCTGGAGAGAAAAAAAAGAAAGAATCCATTTCTAAGTTAGTTTTCCATTTTGACTCCAGGCGTTCTCTGAAATGAAACATTAATTCTCTCTCCTAGGCAGGGTAACAGTTAGATCATTAAAATTCTCATCCTGTGAGGGCCAAACCTTGGTGAACTGAGATAAGAAAATGCATTTACCTCTCTTCTCACTGCCTGCCATGCACCCTCTCAAGTAAAAAGCTGGGAATTCCCTTCTAATGGGTGAGATCTATTTCATTATCTCAACCACAAGTCCATGGGCCCAGGGGCTCAGATGTCAAACCAACCTAGCGGGTCAATTCTAGCTTCCTGAATTACTTAAATACTGGCTTTTTCTCTAGCATTAACTGAAAGGAACTTCCCCAAGGACTAAATTGACAGCTGTATTTTCAGTTATGGACTAAAGGCTGCTTCTTATCCAAACCAAGATGGCCGACTGAAAGAATCCCAGAAGTGTGTGGATGTGATGTTACCTTGCTGATGGACTTTCTCAAGTCAAAACATTTACTTAAAACTTTGTCTTCTTCCAAAGCAGGAATTTCTAAAACTTTAGAAGCAGCTTTCCTTATAAAAGCCTTGACGCTTTTCAGGTCTTTTAACTTTAAAAAGCTTGTGAATTCTCTTCTAGGTGATTAAAAGCCATTTTGAATTAAATACAGTTGCCCTGATCTTGTCAAAAACGATGGTGCAAAAAAAAAAAAGACGGTGCTTTCCTAGAGCTTAATTTACTATACAGAGTTAGAAAGCAGTTGGATTTTTAAAAATTGATTTATACTGCCATCTAGTGATACATTTCATTGCAAATTTCAACACCCTAGAGTACATTTTGGTAGGTCTGCTAGGTTACCCTTAAAAACTTCGTAGAATCGAGGATTTATGCTTCCAAATAGAAAGCAAACTAGCTCCTCTACACAGCGTACAAGGCCCCTCTCATATACAAAGGCTAAGAAAAAAATTTTAACACAGATATAGAAGGGAGCTCCCAACAGAGGTCGTGTTAAACCACAGAGGCTTCTTACATTAGCTTTTTCACTTATATCTTTGATTTTTATTGTAATTATCCCACAGTAGCTGTTTATTTCTTCTAGGCAAATAAATTCAATCCTGGGTGACTAATTTAATGGTCACTCTATTTGAAAAAGTAGAATTGCATACAGGTTAAACATATGGGAGCTACCATGATGTTGTCCAGGTTCAAATCCTAGCTCAGAATCTGCAATCTGTGTGCCCTTGGAGAGTTATAAAACACCCCCATGGGCTTCCCTGGTGGCACCGTGGTTAGAAATCCGCCTGCCAATGCAGGGGACACGGGTTCAATCCCTGTTCCAGGAAGATCCCACATGCCGTGGAGCAACTAAGCCTGTGCACCACAACTACTGAGCCTGCGCTCTAGAGCCCGTGAGCCACAGCTACTGAGCCTGTGTGCCACAACTACTGAAGCCCGCACTCCTGGAGCCTGTGCTCGGCAACAAGAGAAACCACCACAATGAGAAGCCCCGTGCACCGCAACAAAGAGTAGCCCCCGCTCACCACAACAAGAGAAAAGCCTGCGTGCAGCAATGAGACCCAACACAGCCAAAAATATAAGTAACTTAATTAATTAAAACACCCCCATGCCTCAGTTTCCTAATCTATAAAAGAGGGGTAATAATCAAATCTACCTCACAGAGTCATGCAAAAGACACTATACTCAGCACAGAAACTAGCACAAAGTAAATGCTCAGTGGAAACACAAGGTACCATTATATTGGTGGATCACAGGCAGCCTAATGTGCATAGCCACTGAGGATGCAGAGATAGAAGAACAGCTCCCTGTCCCATACCCTTAGCAAATAGATCTTTGGACACAATGAAGACCCAAGGTCAGGTCTCTGGATACTAGAATTATTATATGATCCAGCAATTCTAGGTAAATACCTAAAAGAATTGAAAACAGAGACTCAAACAAATTTTGTATTATTCACAATAGCCAAAAGGTGGAAACAACCCAAATATTCATCAGCAAATGCATGGATAAACAAAATGAGTTATATACATTAACGGAACACTATTCATCCTTAAAAAGGAATGAAATTCTGATACATGCTGCAATGTGGATGACCTTGGAAACATTATGCTAAGTGGAATAAGTCAGACACAAAAGGATAAATGTTGTCAGATTCCGCAATATATGAGTTACCTAGAATAGTCAAATTCACAGAGACAGAAAGTAGAATGGTGGTTACCGGGGGCTGGAGGAAGGGGGCAAAGGGGAGTTATTGTTTAATGGTTACAGAGTATCAGTTTGGAATGATGAAAAAGCTCTGGATATGAAATAGTGATGATGGTTGCACAACAATGAGAATGTACCTAATGCCACTGAATAGTACACTTAAAATGGTTAAAATGGACTGTGGAAAACAGTATGGAGTTTTCTCAAAAAACTAAAAATAGGACTACCATATGACCCAGCAATTCCACTCCTGAGTATATATCCAAAAAAAGCAAAAACACTAATTCAAAAAGATACAGGCACCCCAATGTTCACAACAGCATTATTTACAATTGCCAAGACATGGAAACAACCTAAGTGTCTGTCAACAGATGAATGGATAAAGAAGATGTGGTATATGTATACAATGAAATACTACTCGACCATAAAAAAGGATGCATTTTTGCCATTTGCAACAACATGGATGGACTTGGAGGGCATTATGCTAAATGAAATAAGTCAGAGAAAGACATACTGTATGATATCACTTATACGTGGAATCTAAAAAAATACAACAAACTAGTGAATATACAAAAAAGGAAGCAGACTCAGAGATATATATAGTGGTTACCAGTGGGGAGAGAGAGAGGAGGGAGGGGCAGTATAGGAGTAAGAGGTAAAAACAATTATGTATAAAATAAGCTACAAGTATATTTTGTGCAACAGAGGGAATATAGCCAATAGTTTATAATAACTATAAGTGGAGTATAATCTTTAAAAATTGTGAATCACTATATTGTACACCTGTAACGTATATGATATTTTACATCAACTACACTTCCATTTTAAAAATTAAAAAAAAAAAAGAGATAAACCAGGCTGGAATAGGCAATGTGCTGGGAGATATTGAGAAGGTGTTTCTCGAACTGGCCTTAAGACTATGCCAGCTTTAAATGATCTGGGAGGAGAAAGGAGGGATCACGTGGGAGGACCCAGCCTGTCCTGAGCATATGGGGGAATTGGAAGGACAACCTTCACATCTTCTTGCCACAAAGACTCTGCCACCAATAGTGATTCCACTTGGTTAAATAAGAAATAATAGAACAAGTAATAATAATGGCTAACCTTAGGTAGTGCTAAAGACTTTGTGTTTATTACCTTGCTTAACCCTCATAATAACATCATGAGGTAGAACTGTAGTTATCAACCCATTCTGAAGCTCAGAATGTTTAAATTCCTTGCCCAAGACCATGTGCTAGAGAAAAACAAAGCTCCAGACCCTGGCTCTTCACTGCTGGTTTAAACTACCACTGGTTAATGAATGACACATTTTTCACTCTACTTAACATTTTCCCACCACCTAGATAACCAGACAGAAAGGTAAACTAATTTTAACTTAGCTCCAGTTAATATTAAATCAACAAAGTATTATCTGAATTAGTCTCAAAGTAATGATTCTTAATCTTTGGGGGTCAGGGTCCCCTTTGAAAATCTGACAACAATTAAAGCCCCTCATCCATATACACACGAAGTTTGCATAGAATTTCAGGGACTCCCTGAAGCCCAGGAGGAGCCCCAAGTTAACATTTCTTGACCTCACTCTTCCCGAGCCAAATAAAACCCCTCCAAGTGCAAGTGGTGTGGGCGTCACACCGGGTCCCAACCCCTCCCATTAGCACAGATCATCAGGGGTGCTGGGGCAGCTGCTCTGCCTACACATATAATCAGATCATAAACTGTCTTCAACCATATTTGTTCTGTTGAATAAGCATTTGAGTTCTTGGCAAGCGTCATGGTCTGGGAATGCTGATGCTTTCATTCTGCCTGTGTGAAGGGGAGCAGGCTGTGGGTAGGCCGTCTGGAGGAAGACTGTGTGACCAGATATTGTTGCTGCCGCCCCACATACTGTCAGGTGCCACTAGCTGCTGGGGTGGTCAGAAGCCACTTCCAGCCTAGGGGCCAAGAAAAAAAAGCAAACAGAATTAACCTAACTGCCATCCTGGAACAGTCCTGCCCCATGTGTACTGGAGAAGATCAAAAGCATAATAAATAGTTCCCTTTCCCCTCACTCTTGAGTCTAGCAGCTGTGTTTTTCTCCTCTCTAATTTTCTTCTACGCGAGGAACAAAACACAGACGATATGGTATAATGTTAAAAATATTTATAATGTTTATAAATATATAATGTTTAGGAGACAGATGTAGGTTTAAAGCCTAGCTTCACCACTTACTCGGGCAAGTTACTCAGCATCTCTAAACCTCTGATTTCCTTTTTTTTTTTTTTTTTTTTAATATTTATTTGGCTGCACTGGGTCTTAGTCTTGGCATGTGGGATCTTCGTTGTGGCATGGGGGATCTTTAGTTGTGGCCATGCGGGATCTTTAGTTGCAGCAAGCAGGATCTAGTTCCCTGACCAGGGATAGAACCCAGGCCCCCTGCACTGGGAGAGCAGAGTCTCAGCCACTGGACCACCAGGGAAGTCCCCGAACCTGTGATTTCTGTTTTAGAAAATGTTGACACGAATGTTTATATTACAGAAGTGTTGTGAGGATTAAGTAAGGCAATACACTTATATTCCTGGCACATAATAAGTACTTAATAAGCAGCTACTAAAACCACACCTCATGGTATTTATGTTTCTGGCTATCAAGTTTCCACTGAGATTAATAACCCTGTTAATCTGTGTGTTTAAGTCCTTGAATATCAAGAGCTATTGTGATCTCAAGGAAATATAAAAGAGCCATACATCCTAAACCCCATCGTTCAGAAGCTATAACTGCTTTCTCAGCTTTCTCTTCATTCCTGGCACAGAGCTTGGTGAACAACTGAATGGTGGCAGGTACATGTGGGCCAGAAGTTACTCTGGGAGAGCCAGGATCACCTTAAGAAATTAGCAAGTGGAGCAGACATCCTGTTCACTGTCAGAAGACAAGGTCACTGTTAAATCGTAACTTCCTTGACGAGCACACTGTGTGCGGGAGAGGCTCGGTCTTCAGAAGTTTTCTGCAATCCTCTGGTTCCCTGAAAGGAGTTGTCTCCAAAGCACCTCTGGGCAAGCTCTTCCTCTCTTAGCTTGGACGTAAGGAAAGACCTTGGGGAAATCAGCTGGACTTATTTACATCCTAAATCTTTAAAGCAAACAAACAAAAAAGAATTTGAATTTACAATGAAAGACACACAATAGCCTTAAACACTTAACAGAATAGAACCCAGGATTGAGGGAAAAAAGGAGAAGCAGATGCGATAACCCTAAAGTATTCCTCAGTTGTAAATTTCACTCTGCACTTCCCGAACAAAATGAGAGACAGTAGGTTTCATAGCTCTAATCAGAAGAGAATAAAATGCCATTTGTAGGGGGAGATACAGCTCTTTCCTGGTACTAAAACCTGGTGAGAATTTCTCATACAGTGGAACATACATCAAGATCTGGAGTCATGCCAGGTACTGTCCTCACAACTGTTTTACAGTAAATAAACAGTTTTCGTGTAGCTATTTATTATAGTGACCTGAGATAAAACACTACCTCAAGGGAGATGATCAGACAACACCAGGATGTGGGACATTCCAATGTGGCTTAGTGTCTTCAAAACGTCAATATCATGAAAAGAAAAGGGGGTGGTGGGAAAATGTTTAAGATGAAAAGAGGCAAGATACTGAAGAGACAGAACCATTTTCAATGTATGACTTTTGGTTGGTGAAGAAAATCATTGTAAGACATTTTGGTGGTAGTTGAAGAATCATGAATATGGACTGATTATATATTAGATGATATAGGAAATTATTGTTAGATATGGTAATGGCATGGTGGCTGTGTAAAAGAATGTTTTTTTATTTATCATTTATTTTTAGAAGTGCATCCTGAAATATTTAAAGGTAACTTTGAAATGGTTCCTACACACACACATGCACAAAATGATATTTGACAAAATGTTAACCAGTATGGAATTTAGTGAGGGATACATGGATCAGCATATATTCTATTATGTGTTTGAATATTTTCACAGTAAGAAGTGAGAAAAAGAAAAAGACTCCGAATAGCCAAAGCAATCTTGAGAACGAAAAACGGAGCTGGAGGAATCAGGCTTCCTGACTTCAGACTCTACTACAAAGCTAAAGTAATCAAGACAGTATGGTACTGGCACAAAAACAGAAATATAGATCAATGGAACAGGAGAGAAAGCCCAGAGATAAACCCAGGCACATATGGTATCTTATCTTTGATAAAGGAGGCAAGAATAGACAATGGAGAAAAGACAGCCTCTTTAATAAGTGGTGCTGGGAAAACTGGACAGCTACATGTAAAAGAATGAAATTAGAACACTCCCTAACACTGTACCCAAAAATAAACTCCAAATGGATTAAAGACCTAAATGTAAGGCCAGACACTATAATACTCTTAGAGGAAAACATAGGCAGAACACTCTATGACATAAATCACAGCAAGATCCTTTTTGACCCACCTCCTAGAGAAATGGAAATAAAAAGAAAAAGAAACAAATGGGACCTAATGAAACTTAAAAGCTTTTGCACAGCAAAGGAAACCATAAACAAGATGAAAAGACAAAAAAAAAAAAAAAAAAGATGAAAAGACAACCCTCAGAATGGGAGAAAATATTTGCAAATGAAGCAACAGAAAATATTTGCAAATGAAGCAACAGACAAAGGACTAATCTCCAGAATATACAAGCAGCTCATGCAGCTCAATATCAAAAAAACAAACAACCCAATCCAGAAATGGGCAGAAGACCTAAATAGACATTTCTCCAAAGAAGATATACTGATTGCCAACAAACACATGAAAGGATGCTCAACATCACTAATTATTAGAGAAATGCAAATCAAAACTACAATGCGATATCATCTCACACCAGTCAGAATGGCCATCATCAAAAAATCTACAAACAGTAAATGCTGGAGAGGGTGCGGAGAAAAGGGAACCCTCGTACACTGTTGGTGGAATGTAAATTGATACAGCCACTATGGAGAACAGTATGGAGGTTCCTTAAAAAACTAAAAATAGAACTACCATACGACCCAAAATAGAATCCCACTACTGGGCACATACCCTGAGAAAACCATAATTCAAAAAGAGTCATGTACCACAATGTTCATTGCAGCTCTATTTACAATAGCCAGGACATGGAAGCAACCTAAGTGTCCATTTACAGATGAATGGATAAAGAAGATGTGGCACATATATACAACGGAATATTACTCAGCCATAAAAAATGAAATTGAGTTATTTGTTGTGAGGTGGATGGACCTAGAGTCCGTCATACAGAGTGAAGTAAGTTAGAAAGAGAAAAACAAATACCATATGCTAACACATATATATATATGGAATCAAAAAACAAAAATGCTTCTGAAGAACTTAGGCGCAGGACAGGAAGAAAGATACAGACGTAGAGAATGGAGTTGAGGACACGGGGAGGGGGAAGGGTAAGCTGGGACAAAGTGAGAGAGTGGCATGGACATATATACACTACCAAATGTAAAATAGATAGCTAGTGGGAAGCAGCTGCATAGCACAGGGAGATCAGCTCGGTGCTTTGTGACCACCTAGAGGGGTGGGATAGGGAGGGTGGGAGGGAGACGCAAGAGTGAGGAGATATGGGGATATATGTATACGTATAGCTGATTCACTTTGTTATACAGCAGAAACTAACACACCATTGTAAAGCAATTATACTCCAATAAAGTTGTTAAAAAAGAAAAAGTGAGAAAAAGAACACATGGGGAGAAATCTCAGAGGAGCACGTACCCTACGTTTGCTAGAGAAAAACGCCTGCAGACTGCCCTGGGTATACCAGGGTAGGAGGCATGAACTTGTTACGGACTGAATTATGTCTCCCCCCAAATTCATTATGTTGAAGTTTAACCCCCAAAACCTCATAATGTAAACATATTTGGAGATAGGCTCTAAAATGAGGTCATTAAGAAGGGCCCTAGGGCTTCCCTGGTGGCGCAGTGGTTGAGAGTCCGCCTGCGGATGCAGGGGACACGGGTTCGTGCCCCGCTCCGGGAAGATCCCACATGCCGCAGAGCGGCTGGGTCTGTGAGCCATGGCCGCTGAGCCTGCGTGTCCAGAGCCTGTGCTCCACAACGGGAGAGGCCACAACAGTGAGAGGCCCGCGTACCACAAAAAAAAAAAAAAAAAGAAGGGCCCTAATCCAATATGACTGGAATCCTTATAAGAAGAGAAGATTTGGACACAGACACATACAGGCAAGGTGATGTGAAGATGCAGGGATAAGACAGCTGTCTAGGAGCCAACGAGAGAGGCCTGGAACAGATCCCTCAGAAGGAAGCAACCCTGTTGGCACCCTGGTCTGGAACTTCTAGCCTTCACAACTGTGAGAAAATAAATTCCTGTTGTTTAAGCCAGAAAGTCTTTGGTACTGGGTTAAGTCAGCCCTAGCAAACTAATAGAGAACACCTTGATTTGCCACCAAAGCCCAGGAAGCTTTTCCTGTATCCCCACCCAGCCCTCTCCCTCTGACACTGTAATCTGGACACTGTATAGTCTATACTGGGCAGAGCAGGACTGCAAGGCTCATCAGAAGGTAGTTGCCCTGAGCAGACTTGGATTGCAGCTGCTCAGATGCACATACTCCCCAGCCCAGAGACTGTGCATCTGAGTGCTGCAGTCCAAGTCTGACACGTATTGGTCCTTTACCTTTGTGGGTTTTCTGTCTTAAAAGTTAAGAAATCGGGCTTCCCTGGTGGCACAGTGGTTGAGAGTCCGCCTGCAGATGCAGGGGACACGGGTTCGTGCCCCGGTCCGGGAAGATCCCACATGCCGCGGAGTGGCTGGGCCCGTGAGCCATGGCCACTGAGCCTGCGTGTCCGGAGCCTGTGCTCCGCAATGGGAGAGGCCACAACAGTGAGAGGCCCGCGTAACAAAAGAAAAAAAAAAGTTAAGAAGCTGTGTGTGTGTGTGTGTGTGTGTGTACGTGTACGCATGCACACGTATATTGGGGAAGAGGGAATCTAGCTTTAAAAGCCCTGTAGCTAATATTTATTTATTCTAATGAATATTTAATATTTAGAATTACAATTGATATTCAGGTGGTGTGCTGCCATACTCGACTGTTAAAGTATTTAAGTAACTTCACGCTTGTGGATAAATAGCATTACCTTCCTCATCACCCCAGCTCCTCTCTGGAGACTCCCCACAGTCCAGCAGCTAACGAGTTAATGCCTGGCACCAGAAGGTGCTCCAGAACCTGCTCCAGCAGTCTTGCCCTGCACTCTGGTAGGAACATCTGTCTCTGCCCATACTAGCTGTTACATGTTTTTCCAGTCCATCTCTCTTAGTGCGCCCTCAGCTCCCAGCACTGTCCTCTAAATTCTTTATGATGCATTATTTCACGACAGCTCCAAAGCATATTAGTCTTTCTCTTTACATATGAAGAAACTGAGGGTCAGAGAAATTAAAGTAGTGCAGGGACACAGGCAGAGTTCATAACCACTGCTCCCCATTTTCTGACTGTACCCCCTGGAACTGGTATGTCAGAATTCTTTTCTCCTTAGAAAAGAAAGCAGAGCAGTCAAGAAGAGTTCAGGGGCTCCAGCCCAAGGTCCTGGGGAGTCTGGGTTTTCTCGGGGCTCCCCTTTTCTCCAGGTCAGACCTCCCCAGATAAAAACACTGATATAGGTGCTGGGTCATAGTAAAAACACACGTAGGACAAGCTGTCCTGTAACCAAACAGCTTCTAAAGCTGCACAGCGATTCCAGGCTCTCCTCACTGCAGACACTACGGGAACAGAAGATGACCTCTCACCTGCAGCCGTGGTGCCCCTTGGAGGGCGAGGCAGGGCTGAACAGGTGGGTATGACCCACTTTAACCTTTCAAAGCAGTGGCAAAAGTCTGCACAGCTGTTCGAGGAACACCTGGACATTCTTTTGGCCCTGAGAGTTTTGCTGTAGGAACCTTGCACTCAGGTCCCTGACAATGACCTGCCCACTTGTGGGACACTCACTCGGGCCCTCCGGCCGTGCGGTACAGGAAGGCCCACCTCCTTTCACCCTGGCCCTGGCCCCCTGATTTCCTTGTGACCTTCTAACTTTGTTTCTGCCTTTCCCATGGCACTTAACCCCAGTGTGACCTGAAGACTCAATAACCCTAAAAACCAGTCCTGCTAACCAGCTGGCCTGGGCACAATAGCACTTGGAAAGCAAAGTCATGGGACTGAAACCAAAAGAAAACCTATTCATGAGAGAAGCAGCTGGCAGCTGGAAAACAGAAGGAGAGAGAAAGAAAGGCCAGTCCCTACCTCCTACAGGACCCGATTAACTGGGGATTTCAGAGTAAGAGTCACTCAACCTGCCTGAGACCCCTCCCCTCTCCTAATGAAGGCAGTGATGCTTATCGGAGCCCCCCACCCCCACCCCCGCCATCCCCACATCCTTCCCAGCAGGGCTCAGGAGAGCAATCCTGCTGACAGGAGCTTTGAGATGGAAAGCAGTGAGGAGAGGGCGTGGGGAGGACCACGGCTGCCCTGGGCAGTCAAGAGATGCTCTTCATCTAAGGCTCCTTTCCTATTAAGCACCCATGAAATATTTCTGAGGACATATGTTAAATCATTTTAAATAACTGCTAATTGTATTCATTTAAAACTTTCACAAGTAGTGTATTTTCATTGAAGAAAAAAGAGGGAAGAAAAGGAGAGAAAAGTCACCCATAATACAACTAGGACATAACCACTTTCAACATTTAATGCATATATGTTTTCACTCAGGAAACTAGATATCACAGTATATATCCTCAACAATAGATCATAAACAGCTTTCCACGTCCGTGTAACCACTTCTACCACTCCCTTTTAGTGGCCGCAGCGGGTTTTATTGTGTGGATAAAAGGTAGTGGCTTAAGCCAATCCCCTATTGCAGTTCATTTGGATTGTTTCTGATGGGAGTTAAATTCCTTTATGAAGTGGCAGACGCTGAGACCAGAGGGGATGATATCGCAGCCTTTTAAAGTTCTCAACCCCATCATCCCCACCACCCAGACTGCTTGGCATTTTGAACACTGTGTTCCCTTATAGTTAACCTCAGGATGTTTCCAGATGTTTTGCTGCATGATCCCCATCCAGAAACAGGTGTGGTAGGAGCCCCAGCCTCATCTCTTACATGGGCTTCCCCCCCCAGCCCTCAGAGATAACAGATCACAGCTGAGGCAAAAAAAAAAAAAAGTGGTATCAACTAGATCTCATTTCCAGCATCTTTATTTTATTAGCAGACAGTGATTTCCCAACTACACTGTTGGCGTCTCCCTGCCCACAGTAGGATTTCTGCCTGATTAGGCTCTGGAACTTGCTAGCAGGAGTTTAATACTCCTGCAGTGGGAGAGGGGTGAGATGGGGTAGGGACGAAGAGATACCAAGCAGGGAACACACACACACACACACACACACACACACACGCACACGCACACGCACACGCGCACACACACACACACAACACAGGCATGCTCCGTGGTCTATACACAAAGGAGATGAGAAGCTTTCATAAGGAGACAAAAATTGTATCTTATGCTTCAGAGGGAGAAAAGCCAGGAGCTAGGAACTGAATACAAGTGTCTGTTTTGCCCCAAAGGGGGGTTGTCAGTGTCAGAGGCGTTCTGTGGGTGCTGAGCCAGCTTTGGGCTGATGCTGTCCGATATCTGTTTTACACCCTGCAATCTCTTGAAGTCTCCTTCATATTGCTTGAACATCTTTCCCTTTTCTCATTTCCTCACTGTGACGTCAAGAACACCCTTGAGACCACAGAGTACCTTTAAATGACTAAGATACAGCTTCTGAGGAAAAAAGGAACGAGGAGGGGTCAGGGGAGGCCACTCCTGCTTTTGGCAATTGAAGGGAGGTGGGAGGACGGGGGAGCCTCCCCCTTCCGGCAGGACATGTCTGGACACAGCAGGACAGCCACACCCTGACTTCCCCATTTCCTGCTCTTGATGGTACCCACCCTCTCCAAACTGCCCAGACTTGAAAAGCTGAAGCCACCTCTGTCTTCTCTTTTCCTCCCACACCTAAGTGTCATGTTCTGTGGGCTCTTTCTTCCCACTTCCCCACTCCCATCCCTTCCTTTGCATTTCCACAGCAACTGCCCTAACTCAGGCCTCTCCCCAGCTTCCTACAAGTCCTCACCTTCTCTACTCCACCGTCTTAACCCCTCCTAGCCCATTCTTACCGACCGGATTCATGTTCCTAATCAGTGATTTGCATTATGTTGTTCTCCTGCTGCAAAACTCCCCATGGACCCCATGGCCTGGCAGGAAAAGACCACCACAACTAGGCTTTGTCCTGCTCTCCCACCCTGTTCTCACCCTAGCTGCTTCCATCGTCCACTTCCACGCAATCCAGTCTTCCCTGGAAGGCCCACCTTTCCCTGGAATTCCACCCCCGGAATGCCCAACCTTTCTCATCTTTGCCTTTGGAATCAGAATGACCCTTGGAAGCGAATCTCCATGAACCTTTCACTTACCTCTGAACCACAAGAAAGTACTCCTCTTCTATGGCTTTATTCTCTGTACCTTTCTCTGTCCTGTATTTTACTATCTTGTTAATGTCTTATCTCTCCTACTGAATTACATTTCCTAAAGGGCAGGGGCCTGAGTTTTGTTGGTCACTGTATTGCCTGCAGCCCCAGGGAATTCTGAGTTTGTGTGAGCTGGTTTCGTAATTACGGGCAATTATCCTGACAGCTCTGTTGGATACAACTACAGGCTTGAAGACATGGTCCCTGGCCCTGGAAGGCTCAGAGGCTCACCCACCTTCTAGATTCCTAGGTATGAGGACAGATGCCCACACTTGCCAAAAGAGCTTAGGCTGGTGTTATAGACTGAATTGTGTCCCCCCCAAAATTCACATGTTTAAATCCTAACCCCTCGTACTCCAGAAGGTGACTTTATTTGGAGATGGGGTCTTTAGCAAGGTAGACAGGTTAGATGAGGTCATTAGGGTAGATCCAAATTCAATTTGATTGGGGTCCTTATAAAAAGGGGACATGTGGACCTCGAGACAGACAAGCAGAGAGCAAAAAATGATGTAAAGACACAGAAAAGACATCATCTATAAGGCAAGGAACTCCGGAGGCCACCAGAAGCTAGGACAGAGACCTGGAACAGGTCCTTTTCTCACAGCTCTTTGAAGGAACCAATCCTGCCCACACCTTGATTTCTGACTTCTAGCTTCCATACTGTGAGACAATAGTTTTCTTTTATGATAAAACACCCAGTCTGTGGTGCTTTGTTGGGGCAGCCCCAGCAAACTTATACATCTGGATGCCTGAGAAACGTGAGGAGAGCAAAGCCAAGTCATGGAGATGCTCTGGGCAGGAAGGCAGTGGGCCCTCAGCACCAATAGCCCGTGCCAGCAGCTGAGCCGAGGGCAAGGGCCAGCAGCTGGCCTGCCTGACACAGCTCTTTGAAGAGTGTTCTGCTTCTGTATTTGCGCAGAGGAGGGTGGCATTAGGGATGGGGGCAGGAAACCGCACTGAAGGGCAGACTGTCCTTCCAGGCTCCAGATGCTTCCAGCCCAACTCTTTTAAAATGAAAGAAATGGAAAGACATCATAAGCTCTGCAGAGACTCAGAGCTCTGCCCTGGAAACCCCTCCCTAGTTACCACCTTCCACTGTGGCTCCTGGTGCCTCCCTCCTCCTCCGCAGGGGGCTAGGGATGTGGACATGCCTCTTCTCCTGACTCAAAGGGTCATTTCCTGAGCGCTCCTTACCAAAATATGCCTTCCCACTCTGGGGAGCCTCACCAGACACACTAACTGTATTAGGATTGATTGGATATAATTAAGTTCGCTGAGTGGAACTGCTCCCCATTAGCAGACAGGAAAACTAAGGTATGGTGGGCCTCACCTTCAGGCTGGCTGCTGGCAGGAAACAGATGCCAGAGCTTCTGCCCCACCTGGAGTCAGTCCCATAACCTCCCATAGTGAAGGTAGTAGGCAGGGGAAAGCAAGAGCAAAAGCAGTGAGCTCAGAAAGAAGTATGTGCCTGGGCCCCAGGACCATGGAACAGCTGTACCACCATATATATATATAGCAAACATGCCACTGTAAGAGCGAACACTTAGGCACCAGGGCCTTGCTCTGAGCACGCTAAGCCTGTGCTGCCCAGTACAGGAGCCACTGGCCACATGTGGTTACTAGACACTTGACATGTGGCTAGTCCTCCAAACTGAGATATGTTGTTACAGTGAAATACACACTGGACTTGGAAGACTTAGTATGAAAAAACGAATATAAATATTAATATTTTAAAAATACTGTTTACATGTTAAATGGATACTGTGTTTATATGCTGTGTTAAATAGATTATATTACTAAAACTAATTTCACTTATTTATTTTTGCCTTTTTAAATATGGTGACTGGCTGGGACAACGTTAAATGTATCAACATTTACATTATAGGGGTCTCAGAGGAGAAGAGAGAGAGAAAGGACCCAAGAAAATATTTCCCATGTTAGGGAAGTCGAAAACTTCCCTAACATGGGAAAGGAAATAGCCACCCAAGTCCAGGAAGCACAGAGAGTCCTGAGCAGGATAAACCCGAGACACATAGTAATCAAAATTAATAAAAATTAAAGACAAAGAAAAATTATTAAAAGCAACAATGGAAAAATGACAAATAACATACAAGGGAACTCCCATAAGGTTAACAGCTGATTTCTCAGCAGAAACTCTACAAGCCAGAAGGGAGTGGCATGATATATTTAAAGTGATGAAACAGAAGAACCTACAACCAAGATTACTCTACCCGGCAAGGATCTCATTCAGATTCAATGGAGAAATCAAAAGCTTTACAGAAAAGCATAAGCTAAGAGAATTCAGCACTACCAAACCAGCTCTACAACAAATGCTAAAGGAACCTTCTCTAAGTGGGAAATACAAGAGAAGAAAAGGACCTACAAAAGTGAACCCAAAACAATTAAGAAAATGGTCATAGGAACATACATATTGATAATCACCTTAAATGTGAATGGATTAAATGCTGTAACCAAAAGACACAGGCTTGCTGAGTGGATACAAAAACAAGACCCATATATATATGCTGTCTACAAGAGACCCACTTCAGACCTAGGGACACATACAGACTGAAAGTGAGGGGATGGAAAATATATTCCATACAAATGGAAATCAAAAGAAAGCTGGAGGGCTTCCCTGGTGGCGCAGTGGTTGAGAGTCCACCTGCCAATGCAGTGGACACGGGTTCGTACCCCAGTCTGGGAAGATCCCACATGCCGCGGAGTGGCTGGGCCCGTGAGCCATGGCCGCTGAGCCTGCCTGTCCAGAGCCTGTGCTCTGCAATGGGAGAGGCCACAACAGTGAGAGGACTGCGTACCACAAAAAAAAAGAAAAGAAAAAGAAAAAGAAAGCTGGAGTAGCAATACTCATATCAGATAAAATAGACTCTAAAATACAGAATGTTACAAGAGACAAGGAAGAACACTACATAATGATCTAGGGATCAATCCAAGAAGAAGATATAACAATTATAAATATTTATGCACCCAACATAGAAGCACCTTAATACATAAGGCAAATGCTAACAGCTATAAAAGAGGAAGACGACAGTAACACAATAACATTTGGGGACTTTAACACCTCATTTACACCAATGGACAGATCATCCAAACAGAAAATTAATAAGGAAACACAAGCTTTAAATGACACAATAGACCAGATAGATTTAATTGATATTTGTAGGACATTCCATCCAAAAACAGCAGATTACATGTTCTTCTCAAGTGCACAAGGAACATTCTCCAGGATAGATCACATCTTGGGTCACAAACGAAGCCTCAGTAAATTTAAGAAAATTGAAATCATATCAAGCATCTTTTCTGACCACAATACTATGAGATTAGAAATAAATTACAGGGAAAAAATGTAAAAAACACAAACACATGGAGGCTAAACAATATGTTACTAAATAACCAAGCGATCACTGAAGAAATCAAAGAGGAAGTCAAAAAATACCTAGAGACAAATTACAACGAAAACACAACGATCCAAAACCTATGGGATGCAGCAAAAGCAGTTTTAAGAGGGAAGTTTATAGCAATACAATCCTACCTCAAGAAACAAGAAAAATCTCAAATAAACAATCTAACCTTACACCTAAAGGAACTATAGAAAGAAGAACCAAAAAAAAAAAAAGGCCCAAGTTAGAAGGAAAGAAATCATAAAGATCAGAGCAGAAATAAATGAAACAGAAACAAAGAAAACAGGAGCAAAGATCAATAAAACTAAAAGCTGGTTCTTTGAGAAGATAAACAAAATTGATAAACCTTTAGACATACTCATCAAGAAGAAGAGGGAGAGGACTCAAATCAATAAAATTAGAAATGAAAAAGGAGAAGTTACAACAGACACCACAGAAATACAAAGCATCCTAAGAGACTACTACAAGCAACTCTATGCCAATAAAATGGACAACTTGGAAGAAATGGACAAATTCTTAGAAAGGTATAACCTTCCGAGACTGAACCAGGAAGAAATAGAAAATATGAACAGACCAATCACAAGTAATGAAATTGAAACTGTGATTAAAAATCTTCCAACAGGGCTTCCCTGGTGGCGCAGTGGTCAAGAGTCCACCGGCTGATGCAGGGGACATGGGTTCATGCCCTGGTCCGGGAAAATCCCATGTGCCGCGGAGTGGCTGGGCCTGTGAGCCATGGCCGCTGAGCCTGCACGTCCGGAGCCTGTGCTCCGCAACGGGAGAGGCCACAACAGTGAGAGGCCCACGTACCGCAAAAAAAAAAACAATCTTCCAACAAACAGAAGCCCAGGACCAGATGGCTTCACAGGTGAATTCCATCAAACATTTAGAGAAGAGCTAACACCCATACTTCTCAGACTCTTCCAGAAATTTGCAGAGGAAGGAACACTCCCAAACTCATTCTACAAGGCCACCATCACCCTGATACCAAAACCAGATAGAGATACTACAAAAAAAGAAAATTACAGACCAATATCACTGATGAATATAGACGCAAAAATCTTCAACAAAATACTAGCAAACAGAATCCAGCAACAGATTAAAAGGATCATACACCATGATCAAGTGGGATTTATCCCAGGGATGCAAGGATTCTTCAGTATATGCAAATCAATCAATGTGATACACCATATTAACAAATTGAAGAATAAAACTATATAATCATCTCAATAGATGCAGAAAAAGCTTTTGACAAAATTCAACACCCATTTTTGATAAAAACTCTCCAGAAAGTGGGCATAGAGGGAACCTACCTCAACATAAAAAAGGCCATATACAACAAACCCAAATCAAACATCATTCTCAATGGTGAAAAACTGAATCCATTTCCTCTAAGATCAAGAACAAGACAAGGATGTCCACTCTCTCACCACTAGTATTCAACATAGTTTTGGAAGTTGTAGCCACAGCAATTAGAGAAGAAAAAGAAAGAAAAGGGATCCAAATTGGAAAAGAAGAAGTAAAACTGTCACTGTTTTCAGATGACATGATACTATACATAGAGAATCCTAAAGATGCCACCAGAAAACTACTAAGAGGTAAGCAATGAATTTGCTAAAGTTGCAGGATACAAAATTAATGCACAGAAATCTCTTGCATTCCTATATGCTAGCAACGAAAGATCGGACAGAGAAATTAAGGAAACAATACCATTCACTATTGCAAAAAAAAGAATAAAATACCTAGGAATAAACCTACTTAAGGAGGTAAATGACCTGTACTCAGAAAACTGTAAGACTGATGAAAGAAATCAAAGATGACACAAACAGATGTTCTTGGATTGGAATAATCAATATTGTGAAAATGACTATACTACCCAAAGCAATCTACAGATTCAGTGCAATCCCTCTCAAATTACCAATGGCATTTTTTACAGAACTAGAACGAAAAATCTTAAAATTTGTATGGAGACACAAAAGACCCCAAATAGCCAAAGCAACCTTGAGGGGAAAATTTGGAGCTGGAAGAATCAGACTCCCTGACTTCAGACTATACTACAAAGCTACAGTAATCAAGACAATATGGTACTGGCACAAAAACAGAAATATAGATCAATGGAACAGGAGAGAAAGCCCAGAGATAAGCTCATGCACCTATGGTCAAGTAATCTATGACAAAGGAGGCAAGAATATACAATGGAGAGAAGACAGTCTCTTCAACAAGTGGTGCTGGGAAAACTGGACAGCTACATGTAAAAGAATGAAATTAGAACACTCGCTAACACCATACACAAAAATAAACTCAAAATGGATTAAAGACCTAAATGTAAGACAGGCCATTATAAAACTCTTAGAGGAAAACATAGGAAGAACACTCTTTGACATAAATCACAGCAAGATCCTTTTTGATCCACCTGCTAGAGAAATGGAAATAAAAACAAAAATAAACAAATGGTACCAAATGAAACTTAAAAGCTTTTGCACAGCAAAGGAAACCATAAACAAGATGAAAAGACAACCCTCAGAATGGGAGAAAATATTTGCAAACAAATCAACAGACAAAGGATTAATCTCTAAAATATATAAACAGCTCATGCAGCTCAATATTAAAAAAGCAAACAACCTAATCAAAAAATGGGCAGAAAGGGGCTTCCCTGATGACACAGTGGTTGAGAGTCTGCCTGCCGCTGCAGGGGACATGGGTACGTGCCCTGGTCCAGGAGGATCCCACATGCCACGGAGCAGCTGGGCCCGTGAGCCATGGCTGCTGAGCCTGCATGTCTGGAGACTGTGCTCCGCAATGGGAGGGGCCGTGGCAGTGAGAGGCCCACGTACTGCAAAAAGAAAAAAAAAAAATGGGCAGAAGACGTAAATAGACATCTCTCCAAAGAAGACATACAGATGGCCAAGAAGCGCATGAAAAGCTGCTCAACATCACTAATTATTAGAGAAATGCAAATCAAAACTACAATGAAGTATCACCTCATACCAGTTAGAATGGGCATCATAAGAAAATCTACAAATAACAAATGCTGGAAAGGGAAATGTGGAGAAAAGGGAGCCCTCTTGCCCTGTAGGTGGGAATGTAAACTGATACAGCCACTATGGAGAACAGTATGGAGGTTCCCTAAAAAACTAAAAATAGAATTACCATATGACCTAGCAATCCCACTACTGGGCATATGCCCAGAGAATGCCATAATTCAAAAAGACCCATGCACCCCAGTGTTCACTGCAGCACTATTTACAATAGTCAGGTCATGGAAGCAACCTAAATGCCCATCAACAGACGAATAGATAATGAAGAAGTGGTACATATATACAATGGAATATTACTCAACCATAAAAAGGAAGAACATTGGGTCATTTGTAGAGACGTGGATGGACCTAGAGACTGTCGTACAGAGTGAAGTAAGTCAGAAAGAGAAAAGCAAATATCGTGTATTAACGCGTATACGTGGAATCTAGAAAAATGGTATAGATGAACCTGTTTGCAAGGCAGAGGTAAAGACACAGACATAGAGAACAAACGTATGGACACCAAGGGGGGAAAGTGGGGGCGGGTGGTGGTGGTGTAATGAATTGGGAGATTGGGATTGACATGTATACACTAATATGTGTAAAATCGATAACTAATAAGAACCTGCTGTATAAAAAATAAATAAATACAATAAAATTTAAAAATAATATATGGTGGCTGGAAAAATTTATAAATTACACATGAGTCTTGCATTTATATTTCTCTTGGAAGGAACTGCTCTAAACACAGCATGGCGCCTAATCTTTAGCACAACCCAGTGCAGTGGTGCTAGTCTCAGTTCCCTTTTACAGAGATAACGCTCAAGCCCTGAGATGTTAAGAAATTTGCCCAAAGACACACAGCCAGTAAGAAGAGGAAAAAAACCTAGGGAGTTCAAGAGTAGCAGCAGAACCATGAGTATGGCTTGAACTGGGACAGTGGCAGGGAGATAGGGAAAATGAGCAGATGGAAATCCATTCTTAGGTAGAAATACTTGCCGCCAAGGACTGTGTGTGAGGAGCAGTGACGAGGAGGAAAGGATGACTCCAGTGTGTGGCCTGAAGCATAGAAGCATTTGGGTCACAGGGCCTGAGTGACACAGGGAAAGAGACGCAGGTGTATAATGTTCAATCCCAACTTTTCCGTTTACTGACTGTCTTATCCAGAAGTTATGTCCCCTTTCAGGACTCAATTTCCACAGTTGGAAAATGGGAATAATAGAACCTATCATAACAGAGTTGTCATGAAAAAGAAACAGGAAGATGTATATAGAAGTGCTGCATATGTGTTTGTTGGGTAGTTGTTTAAAAAGAGAGACGGGTTTCAGGAACCTGAAACACTCCTGTCCTCTGCTCTCCTGTCATTTCCCAGGCTGCTCAATCAATGATTAGCTCCCGGGCCACCTCCCCTGAGAAGCACATCAAAGAAAGCACCAATGGAATGGCTTCTGTCTCCCAGGGAGGCCGCCTAACTAGGGTCACAGCCCCTTTCTCACCCGAGGAGCTGGGCCAGGGCCATAAAGCCGGACAAACTCTCACAATGTCAGGTCAGCCCTAGGCAGAGATCCAAGATGCGGAGCCCATCTGGGTTCTTCTTCCCACCCCACAAGGGTCAGGATTCCTGGTGCAGAGGCCCACAGATGCTCAGCCATATACCTTCAGGGGCAAACTCAGCCTCCTCTCAGAGAGTGTCTTCACTGTGCCAGGACAGAACCCTCCCAATCCTGTCCAACGCCACTGTATTCTATGAGAATGGTGCCCCCTGGAGTTGTGTAGCAAGACCTCTGTGAATCAAAGCCAATTGCTGGCTGCCTACTCTTCGTCCTACAAAGCCCAGGCAGATCTGAGAAACAGGTGAAGGGTGTTTTGAGAGCTGTCTCCATCCCTTCTGTAATCCCAGGCAGGAGCCTGCCCTGAATCCTGCTTTTCCTTACATATTGCAGTCGCAGACGGAAGGAGATCTGAACTGAATGAAGGGCCCTTCCACCATCCTGCCCTGGCCTCGATCCTGACCTTGGTACAGTAAGTTGACGTTCCTATCTGTCACTCCCGTTAGATTGGGCAGGGTAGATCTTGCTCTAGTCTGGTCCATGGTGCTTAGTGAATGTTTGTTGAATGAATAAGTCCGTCTCTGCTAAGATATCTACCAGTAATTGTTTCCCACAGAGATGGTTGTATTATAACAGCTCGTTCTTTAAAACCAAGACAACTTCAAGAGAGCCAAAGGACTGACCACGGTACTGATGGTATATACCTGCCATGACCTTAGGGAAAAGGAGCCTTTTCAGTGCTTCTCAGCTGATACCAAGTAGGCAACGTTCTACTGCTAATGCTTGCCCCAGCCTCCCTGTAAAAGGTTTCAGGTTGGCTGGATAGAGCCCTTGGAGGGGGCTTTCCAGCCGGACTCCCTGACAGAATTCTCTGTTACAAGGCTGACTTTTCTAACATCTCCATCCAACTTCAATATCCAGGCCTGGGATATCAGGGCCTCACTTTCCACACCTTCTGAAGGACCCTCACCTCCTGATTAATTGTCATGGGGCTTTTCCACGTCTCCGATTTCTGAATGTTTGCGAACAATATCATTTCTCAGCTGGGTGGAGTTTAGGGTGAGGTGATTAAGGCACTCACCTCAGGTGTAAAATTTAAGGGGCACCAAAAAACTCAGTAATTAAGATAAACCATATTTGGATACAATCATTAAAAAAATCAAAACTAATGCAAAATAATCCATGATGAACAAACTATCAAAAGAAAACATTTTAAAGATTACATTAAGTATTATTTATCTCGATTACTGAGTTTTTTGGTGCCCCCTGAAATTGTGTGCTGAGGTGAGTACCTCACTGAGTTCAGTCAGGCTAGTTTCAGTCTCTCCAGAGTGGAGTGTCCTAACCTCAGCTCCCGTCTCTAACTGCTGCTGGCTTTAGTACAGACTGTAACTTGTGAGAACTGGCTTGAAGGAGATTAGTAGGATGGTGATTGGTCTGGGGCCCATTTACAGCCGTGGAGAGCTATGCAAACAGATAAGCAGGGGGCCAAGTCTATTGTTCCGGAGTTCCCACCGGCCTTGAATGGCCCTTGGGCTCTGTGGTCTGGTGATCAGAGGTGTAAAGGTTTCTGAACAATTCTAGGCCTTTGATATGGTTGCCAACACTCGCATTTTTCATTCTGGGAACAGTGCCACCCAGGGCCACAACCCCCCTTCTCCACCTAAGCGAAGAAGTGCCTGCTGGTGGCGGGTGGGACAGGTCCTGCGAGGGCAAGGGTCAGGAGGACAGAGCAAAGGGTCAGGAGGATGGAGCAAAGGGTCAGGAGGACGGAGCAGTGTCTCTTATCCTGGCTGCCTGTTCTTTTCCCTCTGGTACACGCTGACCTCCCCACCCTTTTGCACTTTCAAAACCTGTGCTTATCTTATTCCTCTGTCCGCCTTGGCCAATGCAAACACACATCTCTGCTCCTCCCTGTGGAGGAGCTGTCCCAGCACTTCCCAGTGTGTAAAGATTTCCCTTGAGCTAATTCAGAACTTGGCCCTGGCTCTGTGCTGACGTCCTGACCCCACTGAGGTTTCTTTTTTCAAAAATGCGAGAGAGTGAGCTCTCTTGTTCTGGAAGCAGGGAGACACAGCCTCAAGTTCCTCTAATGATGCCTTTAGAACTCTCTTCTGAAGAACTGGGGCAACAAATTCGTCAACAAAGTTCTTCTGGGGGAGGCACCCTGTGGGGATGCCCCCCAGAAGAGGCGGTATCTGTGCCAATTTGACTGCTGTTTTGGAGGAGCACAGGTGAAGGAGAGGTAGTTTCCACTAGGCAAAATATTTTTTCCACTTCCTGTTCTTTGCTATTTTGCTTTCTTCCGGAGTTAAACCACCGGAGTTTCAGAATCAGATGCAACTTACGGTGAAGGCCTGCCACATGGCCTCTATTCCCCAGAATCTGGTGACCCAACTAGATTCCACGAGGCCAATCAAAGGGCAAGCTTTTGCAATAGCAGAACTCACTGTCCTGAAATCAGGCTCTTAAGAGTAAGCCTGGATCTCGTGAGGTCTTTCTTCCTAACGCTGACCTGAGGGAGATGGGCATTTTTATCTGGGAAGAGGTCTGCGTACTTCCACTTCAGCCCCGACATCTCCCTAGGAATGACTAGGGGGTTTCTTTCGCCATCATCTGGCCCCTCTGAGAAAGCAAGGAAATGCAGCAGAGGGCCTGGGGGAACCCCTTCAACGAGAGCCTGACAGCAGATAAGCCTCTTCGAACCGGAGGTGTGGGCGTGTGTTATGTTGCTGCGCAACCAGAGGCAAGCAAGCAGCAAACCGCAGAAGGCAGAGCCCGTTATCGAGGGGGAGTTTGAAGCACCTCGTGACCCCCCAGGGACTGGACCCAGCTAGATCAAGGGAAAAGGCGGCCTCCAAAAGTCCTCAGTGACGCAGAGGAAGTCAGGGGAAACAGTCAGAGGCTAGTCACCACTGACTCACAGTCTGAACGGTAGAGCAGGAACGAGCTGCCAGCGGCAGGCGCTCGGACCCCTGGCTTTACAGATGCAGGAGCCGGAAGCCGGAAAGGAACCGATTGGGATCCCACTGCCGGGGTCCGAGCCAGAACCACCGCCCTTATGGCCTTCTGTTTGTTTAGCTTTAACAATTTGCAGACTCTCTCATGTGCTTTAGTTTCATCTGATCCTGAACTAAGAGCAAATATTTATCCTTCAAGGGAGAGGCCAAATGAGAACTGCTTTATTTCCTCATATGAGAGGGGAAGAGTACGTTTCTAATGGAAGTCTTCCCAGGATTAAATGAGTTAATTATTTTGGGGATTCAAGAGGATATAATAAAGGACACCCCCTCATCCCTTACAAAGCTCTAATTTAGGGATGGGCATAAAGAAATCAAACAAATGGGATCAAAATACCAACTTTATCCTGATAGGTTTTATATGGGAGTCAGTGGTTTATACGTGTGGGTAAGTGAACCCCAGAATTAGGCAGGGTACCCACACAGGCTGGAGCAGCCCTCCCAGGTGGGAACTGTCCCTGTAAACCACGCATCACGGGAGAAGAGCGCCAATAGAGGCTCTAAAGGAGGCTGGCTGGCAAGAGAAGGAAGACAGAGAGAGGCTGAGCTATGCATTTGGGGTCCGTACTCCCCACACTCACCACTGAGAAGCTGCTTCTCCTCCCCTTCCTGTCCTCCTGTCCCTCCCCACTGTTGGGGAGGAGTGAGTCAAGGAAAAGGGTGAGGTCAGAAATCTGCCAGAAGAGCTTCCCCCGTGCGGAAGGAAACATCAGAGGTGAGCAATAAGTTTTTCCAACCTAACGTGTAAACACTTAGTACTTGGTACAACAGTAAGTGCTCAATAAAAGTTAGCTGTTACTATTATTATTCTGACTGTAGCCTGTCAGTCATACCAGAGACTGCCTTACCCTCATCGGTGTGACTTCTCTGATTGTATCTGCCCTTATTAGATGTGTGAGCTTGGGTATGTTACTTAACATCCCTAAACTTCAGTGTCTGCCTCTATAATAAAAATAGTACCTACCCTATAACTGGGGGGAACTACATGATTTAAGTGGAAAAGACTTCTTAGCACGATGCCTGGAGCATAGTAAATATTCAATGTATGGTGACTAGTGCTGTTATAAAAAGAACCTGGGAGTCCAGATCAAAATAAATGCAAAATTAAGACTGAGGCATTATTGATTTAGAGGAGGCATGTAAAGGAAAGTCTGGCTACTGTCTGTTAGAGCAGTTGCTCCCATTGGATCTACAATCTGGACACCTAAGAGTGAATACCTGGAAGTATTGCCAAACCTTTTGGGCCTTTTCCCATCACTTTCCGTACAAGGAGGAGAAAGTCTCAGTCTGGTGTTGACCTTGGGAAGAGGATGATATTCTTTTTGCGGAGCGCAGGCTCCGGACGCGCAGGCTCAGCGGCCATGGCTCACGGGCCCAGCCGCTCCGCGGCATGTGGGATCTTCCCGGACCGGGGCACGAACTCGTGTCCCCTGCATCGGCAGGTGGACTCTCAACCACTGTGCCACCAGGGAAGCCCAAGATGATGATATTCTTGAAGCTGTGAGCTCCTTGAGAAGGATGAGTAAGTGCTGTTTTATGTGTTGACTGAAATGGCTTCAGCCAGTCACAAGATCTAAGGGCCACTGTCTGAGCTCCAGGAGGATAGAAACTGAGGTTGTCTTATTCACTGCTTTGTCTTTAGCACCTAGCATGGTGTCTGACACATAGCAAACATTTATTAAATATTTGGTAAATAAGTAAGTGAACTGGAAGGTTGCTCTCCACACGAGTGATGGGGAGATGGTACCTAAGATGTGGTCTGACTCCTCGTCCAGATCTAAGGAATGCTGAACGAGAAACATTCCTACAATCCCTGACTTTGTTTGGTCTTACTTAGGGGAGGAAGGAGGGAGGGGGAGGAGACTAAGTTGCAGAACTAGAGATTGCTGCTTTTTTTCTTCAAAACCGCAATGGGTGTTATTTTGAATATAGGGGCTTGAGTTATTCATGCTAAGGAGTTCCTATACCAAATGAGATAAGAAAGAGTGGAAGATGGAATATCTTAGCAATCAGGGTAAACTATACCAACAGCTCACTTTGAGACAGGGATGGATGTAGGACACTGGCAGATTTAATGAGATTTCATCCTAAAGTCTCAGACACTCAAAGAAGCTATCAGCACACTTTATATAATAGCACAAGACTGGAAGCAACACAAATGTCCATCTGTAAGGGACATCTACACAATCGAGTATTGTGCAGTTGTAAAAAAAGAAGTGGCTCTGTGTATCAACATGATCTCTGGGATACCTTGTTAAGTGAAAAAAAGCAAGATGCAGAACAGTGTGTAGAGTATATTACTATATCTGAAAAAGGGAAATGAAACTACTTATATGTATTTGCCTTTTTTAAAGGAAATATAAACCAAACACTGGTAAAATTGGTTATCTGTAAGGAGAGGGGGGGATGGAGTGAAGGGGAGAGAAGTAAGACACTAGACTTCTGTCAGTGTACTTTATCTTGTAGGTTTGACTTTGGAACCATGTCTATGCTTTAAATAATTATAAAGCAAAATTTAATAAAGCAAAATTTAATAAAAGGGTTAAAAAAAAGAAATTCCTAAAGATTGAGAGTAAATAAAACAAATGAATCTAATTGTGTATCGAATTAGTGGCAACTATACAGAAAGGAATTATTTCTAATAACTTTATATATTAAATTGACTCTATCCCTACTATGATACATCCTAAAGATAAAAAGGAACTGTGTCTTAGTTTGCTAGGGCTGCTGTAACAAAGTACCACAGGCTGGGTGGCTTACACAACAAAAATTTATTTCTTCACAGTTCTGGAAGCTGGAAGTCTTAAGATCAAGGACTCAGCAGGGTCAGTTTCTTCCAAGGCTCCTCTCCTGGGTGTGTCAATGGCTGTCTTCACCCTGTATCTTCACACAGTCTTTTGTGCATGTCTCTGTCCTAATCTCCTCTTCTTATAACAAGACCATTCATAGGATAAGGACCCACCCTAATGAACTCACTTAACCTTAATTACCCCTTGGAAGACCCTATCTCCAAATACAGTCACATTCTGAGGTACTTCAGCATATTAATTTGGAGGCACACAGTTCAACCCATAACAAACTGTAAAGAAATTTAAAACTATATTCCATATAGCAGTAGTAATATTGGTATTGTGGTGTGTGTACAGTTTTTTAGCCCCAGCTAAGGCCCCAGACACCTTGAAACAAAGATAAACCATACCTGTTTTCCTTCCCAAATTCCTGACCCGTAAAATCACAAGCAAAATTAAAAAGTTATTTAAGCTGCTGAGTTAAGGGATAATTTGTTATGCAACAATAGTAACCATGAGAGGGCAGACAGCAGAAGCAAGAACTACAATCCTGCAGCCTGTGGAACAAAAACCACATTCACAGAAAGATAGGCAAGATGAAAAGGCAGAGGGCTATGTACCAGATGAAGGAACAAGATAAAATCCCAGAAAAACAACTAAATGAAGTGGAGATAGGCAATCTTCCAGAAAAAGAATTCAGAATGATGATAGTGAAGATGATCCAGGACAGAATGGAGGCAAAGATCGAGAAGATGCAAGAAAAGTTTAACAAAGACCTAGAATTAAAGAAAAAACACCTCGAAGATTTAAAGAAAAAACAAACAGAGATGAACAATACAATAACTGAAATGAAAACTACACTAGAAGGAATCAGTAGCAGAATAACTAAGGCAGAAGAACGGATAAGTGACCTGGAAAACAGAATGGTGGAATGCACTGCCACGGAACAGAATAAAGAAAAAAGAATGAAAAGAAATGAAGATAGCCTAAGAGACCTCTGGGACAACATTAAACGCAACAACGTTCGCATTATATGCATCCCAGAAGGAGAAGAGAGAGAGAAATACCCGAGAAAATATTTCCCATGTTAGGGAAGTCAAAAAGTTCCCTAACAGGGAAAGGAAATAGCCACCCAAGTCCAGAAAGCGCAGAGAGTCCCAGGCAGGATAAACCCAAGGAGAAACACGTCTAGACACACAGTAATCAATTTGGCAAAAATTAAAGACAAAGAAAAATTTCTGAAAGCAACAAGGGAAAAATGACACATAATATATAAGGGAACTCCCATAAGGTTAACAGCTGCTTTCTCAGCAGAAACTCTACAAGCCAGAAGGGAGTGGCATGATATACTTAAAGTGATGAAAGGGAAGAACCTACAACCAAGATTACTCTACCTGGCAAGGATCTCATTCAGATTCGACAGAGAAATCAAAAGCTTTACAGACAAGCAAAAGCTAAGAGAATTCAGCACCACCAAACCAGCTCTACAACAAATGCTAAAGGAACTTCTCTAGGCAGGAAACACAAGAGAAGAAAAGGACCTACAATAACAAACCCATAACAATTAAGAAAATGGTCATAGGAACATACATATCAATAATTACCTTAAACGTGAATGGATTAAATGCTCCAACCAAAAGACACAGGCTCGCTGAATAGATACAAAAACAAGACCCATACATATGCTGTCTACAAGAGACCTACGTCAGACCTAGGGACAGATACAGACTGAAAGTGAGGGGATAGAAAAAGATATTCCATGCAAATGGAAATGAAAAGAAAGCTGGAGTAGCAATACTCATATCAGTTAAAATAGACTCTAACATAAAGAATGTTACAAGAGACAAGGAAGGACACTACATAATGATCAAGGGATCAATCCAAGAAGAAGATATGACAGTTATAAATATATATGCACCTAACATAGGAGCACCTCAATATATAAGGCAACTGCTAACAGCTATAAAAGAGGAAAGCAGCAGTAACACAATAATAGTGGGGGACTTTAACACCTCATTTACACCAATGGACAGATCATCCAAACAGAAAATTAATAAGGAAACACAAGCTTTAAATGACACAGTAGACCAGATAGATTTAATTGATATATATAGGACATTCCATCCAAAAACAGCAGATTACACTTTCTTCTCAAGTGCACACGGAACATTCTCCAGGATAGATCACATCTTGGGTCACAAATCAAGCCTCAGTAAATTTAAGAAAACTGAAATAATATCAAGCATCTTTTCTGACCACAATGCTATGAGATTAGAAATAAATTACAGGGAAAAATACACTAATGATGAAAATTCTGAAAGAGAAATTAAGGAAACACTCCCATTTACCATTGCAACAAAAAGAATAAAATACCTAGGAATAAATCTACCTAGGGAGACAAAAGACCTGTATGCAGAAACTATAAGACACTGATGAAAAAAATTAAAGATAATACAAATGGAGAGATATACCATGTTCTTGGATTGGAAGAATCAACATTGTGAACATGACTATACTACCCAGAGCAATCTACAGATTCAATGCAATCCCTATCAAATTACCAATGGCATTTTTTATAGAAATAGAACAAAAAATCTTAAAATTTGTATGGAGACACAAAAGACCCCGAATAGCCAAAGCAATCTTGAGAAACAAAAACGGAGCTGGAGGAATCAGACCCCCTGACTTCATACTATACTACAAAGCTACAGTAATTAAGACAATATGGTACTGGCACAAAAACAGAAATATAGATCAATGCAACAGGATAGAAAGCCCAGAGATAAACTCATGCACCTATGGTAACTAATCTATGACAAAGGAGGCAAGGATATACAATGGAGAAAAGACAGTCTCTTCTGGGAAAACTGGAGAGCTACATGTAAAAGAATGAAATTAGAACACTCCCTAACACCATACACAAAAATAAACTCAAAATGGATTCGAGACCTAAATGTAAGGCTGGACACTATAAAACTCTTAGAGGAAAACATAGGAAGAATACTCTTTGACATAAATCACAGCAAGATCTTTTTTGATCCACCTCGTAGAGTAATGGAAATAAAAACAAAAATAAATAAGTGGGACCTAATGAAACTTAAAAGCTTTTGAAAAGCAAAGGAAACTACAAACAAGGCAAAAAGGCAGCCCTCAGAATGGGAGAAAATATTTGCAAATGAATCAACAGGCAAAGGATTAATCTCCTAAATATAAAAACAGCTCATGCAGCTCAATATTGAAAAAACAACCCAATCAAAAAATGGGCAGAAGACCTAAACAGACATTTCTCCAAAGAAGACATACAGATGACCAAGAAGCACATGAAAAGCTGCTCAACATCACTAATTATTAGAGAAATGCAAATCAAAACTACGAGGTATCACGTCACACCAGTTAGAATGGGCATCATCAGAAAACCTACAAACAACAAATGCTGGAAAGGGCAATGTGGAGAAAAGGGAACCCTCTTGCACTGTAGGTGGGAATGTAAATTGATACAGCCACTATGGAGAACAGTATGGAGGTTCCTTAAAAAACTAAAAATAGAAGCACCATATGGCCCAGCAAGCCCACTACTGGGCATATACCCTGAGAAAACCATAATTCAAAAAGAGACGTACCACAATATTCACTGCAGCACTATTTACAATAGCCAGGTCATGGAAGCAGCCTAAATGCCCATCGACAGATGAATGGATAAAGAAGATATGGTACATATATACAATGGAATATTACTCAGCCATAAAAAGGAACGAAATTGTGTCATTTGTTGAGACATGGATGGATCTAGATAGAGACTGTCATACAGAGTGAAGTAAGTCAGAAAGAGAAAAACAAACATCATGTATTAACGCATATATGTGGAACCTAGAAAAATGGTACAGATGAACCAGTTTGCAGGGCAGAAATAGAGACACAGATGTAGAGAACAAACGTATGGACACCAAGTGGGGAAAGTGGCAGGGGAGTGGTGGTGGTGTGATGAACTGGGAGATTGGGATTGACATATATACACTAATATGTATAAAATGGATAACTAATAAGAACCTGCTGTATAAAAAAAATAAATAAAATAAAATTCAAAAGTTAAAAAAAACCCAACAACAATAGTAACCATAACAGAAGCATTTTTGTCCCCACCCCCTACCAAAAATAAGCCATTGTGGGGCAGAGGGTGGGAGGTGGGGGGCAGGGATTGAATTTTGTCAAGCCTCTAGATATGACTCTACCTACCAGTTTGCAGGAGTATGGAACATGTTAGGGGAATATGATGCCACAGAAATAAAATCAGAAAAGTCCAGAATGTGGAAATCTCTGCAGGACAAATAATCTGGCTTTTTCAAAAACAACAACAACAAAAAGTTGCAAAAAAAAAAAAAAAAAGTTGAAGGAACAGGAAGAAAGAAGGGGAATTGGTTGGTTAAAAATCTTGAGAGACAGATCAACCAAATTTGAAGTGTGGGCTTTGGATCCTGATTCAGACAGACCTAAACAAAAATATTATTTATGATACGATTGGGAACATATGAATACTTACGGGATATTTGATAGTATTAAAATTATGGTTAATCTTTTCAAGTTTGATAATGTGATTGTGGTTATATTTGTCCTGTTTTCTTTTGTTTTAATTGTCTTTATCAAAGAGATAGATGCTGAGGAATATGGATGAAATGAGGTAATGTGTGGGTTTTTTGTCAAAATGATCGTGTGTGTTGTGGAAATTGGGGATATAGGGAGTGGAAGGCTATAGGTGAAACGTGATTAGTCATGGATTGATAATTTTTTAAGCAGGGTGACGAGTGCATAGGAGCTTATTTTACTGTTTTTTCTAATGTTGTATGTTTGAAAATGTCCATAATAAAAGGGTTGTTGTTGCTTTTTTTTTTTTTGAGCAGAAAACTTTATCCTTCAAAAGATTTGAAGGTATAATTTACGTAACAAGCATTTCATGCAACATTAATTGAACACTTCCTGTGTGCCAAGCACTAAGCTAAACTCTGGGGCTGCAGAAATGGATCAATCATGGTACTGCCTCCTTGAAGCTAGCCCATGGTCTAGTGGCCAAGCAAGCATGTACACTATAAGAAGAAAAAACTTGCTAAGTACTGCAAAAAAGGAATGGTCTGTCTGTCTAGGACAGAGTTTCAACAAAGAGTTCATCTTCAACAAATCCATTCCCACCGACCCTGACTTCGATGCTTGACTCAGCATTTACAGCCGTGTCCCCCAAGGCCTAGCATAATATAGGTTTGAACTTGTGTAGAAAGTACGACCTCAAAATATTTGAAAAACTCCATGTGTTATGATATGACTGCAGCTTTCCCAGCGTTACAGAGGGGCTCAACTTCATGTATCTACTTCATGCTTGTCTTAGTCAGCTCGGGCTGCCACGACAAAATACCAAAGATGGGGTGGCTGAAACAAAAGACATTTATTTCTCACTGTTGTGGAGGCTGAGTTCAAGATCAGGTTGTCAGCAGAATCAGTTCCTGATGACAACCCTCTTCCTTGATCAAAAGTAGCAGCCTGCTGGCTGTGTCCTCACATAGGGAGAAGGAGTGAGTACCTGGGTGTCTCTTCTCCAATCCCATCATGAGGGCCCCAGTCTCATGCTCTCGCCTAAAAGCAGTTATCTCCTAAAGATTTCATCTCCAAATATCATTGCCTGGGGGTTAGGGCTTCATCATGGGCATTTGGGAGGGATACAGTCAGTCCATAGCAGTGGTCTACTTCAGTGTATCTTTATGGTATGGTCCATAGACCCAACTGCATCAGCATCACCTGTTGAGCTTTTGAAAAATATTCAGGGGCTTCCCTGGTGGCGCAGTGGCTGGGAGTCCGCCTGCCGATGCAGGGGACACGGGTTCGTGCCCTGGTCCGGGAAGATCCCACATGCCGCAGAGCGGATAGGCCTGTGAGCCATGGCCGCTGAGCCTGCGCATCAGGAGCCTGTGCTCTGCAACGGGAGAGGCCACAGCAGTGAGAGGCCCGCGTACCACAAAAAAAAAAAAAAAAATTCAATCAGAAACCTTTCCCCAGATTTGGTAGATCTGAGCTGGGCCCTAGCATCTGACTTTTTAATAACCTCCTGGTCAATGTCTCAAGCATGCTAGGTGAGAACCACTGACTTAGAAATGGCCAGTCCATTAGGGGTGGCCACATCTGGGGGGAGGGGCAACTTAAACATTAAATTTCATAAGGTCAGTATTTCCATCCCCCAATTTCTACTTTCTAATTTTTTTAATTTAATTTTTATTGGAATATAGTTGATTTACAATGTTGTGTTAGTTTCTGGTGTACAGCAAAGTGAATCCATTATACATATACCTATATCCACCCATTTTTAGATTCTATTCCCATATAGGTCATTACAGAGTATTGAGTAGAGTTCCCTGTGCTATACAGCAGGTTCTTATTACTTATATATTTTACATACAGTAGTGTGTATATGTCAATCCCAATCTCCCAATTTATCCCTCCTCCCCCCACCTCCTTTCCCCCTTGGTAACCACAAGTGTGTTTTCTACATCTGTGACTCTATTTCTGTTTTGTAAATAGGTTAATTTGTACCATTTTTTTTAGATTTCACTATATCTAAATATCATATGATATCATATGATATTTGTCTTTGTCTGATTTACTTCACTCAATATGACAATCACTAGGTCCATCCATGTTGCTGCAAATGGCATTAATTTGTTCATTTTTATGGCTTAGAAATATTCCATTGTATATATATATATATATATATATATATATCCCACATCTTCTTTATCCATTCCTCCATCAGTGGACATTTAGGTTGCTTCCATGTCCTGGATATTGTAAATAGTGCTGCAATGAACATTGGGGTGCATGTATCTTTTCAAATTATGGTTTTCTCCAAATATATGCCCAGGAGTAGGATTGCTGGATCATATGGTAGCTGTATTTTAATTTTGTAAGGAAGCTCTATATTGTTCTCCATAGTATACTGTTCTCTGTAGTGGCTGTATCAATTTACATTCCCACCAACAGTGCAGGAGGATTCCCTTTTCTGCACACCCTCTCCAGCATTTATTGTTTGTAAATTTTTTGATGATGACCATTCTAACTGGTGTAAAGTGTTACCTCATTTTAGTTCTGATTTGCATTTCTCTAATAATTAGTGATGTAGAGCAGCTTTTCATGTGCCTCTTGGCAATCTGCATGTCTTCTTTGGAGAGATGTCTATTTAGGTCTTCCACCCATTTTTTGATTGGGTTGTTAGTTGTTTTTTTTTTTTTATATTAAGCTCCATGAGCTGTTTGTATATTTTGGAGATTAATCCCCTGTTGGTCGCTTTGTTTGCAAATACTTTCTCCCATTCTGAGGGTTGTCTTTTCGTCTTGTTTATGGTTTCCTTTGCTGTGCAAAAGATTCTTAGTTTCTTTAGGTCCCATTTGTTTCTTTTTGTTTTTATTTCCATTTCTCTAGGAGGTGGGTCAAAAAGGATCTTGCTGTAATTTATGTCATAGAGTGTTCTGCCTATGTTTTCCTCTAAGAGTTTTATAGTGTCTGGTCTACATTTAGGTCTTTAATCCATTTGGAGTTTATTTTTGTATACAGTGTTAGTGAGTGTTCCAATTTCATTCTTTTACATGTGGCTGTCCAGTTTTCCCAGCATCACTTATTGAAGAGGCTGTCTTTTCTCCATTGTATATTCTTGCCTCCTTTATCAAACATAAGATGACCATATGTGTGTGGGGTTATCTCTGGGCTTTCTCTCCTGTTCCATGGATCTATATTTCTGTTTTTGTGCTGGTACCATACTGTTTTGATTGCTGTAGCTTTGTAGTATAGTCTGAAGTCAGCGAGCCTGATTCCTCCAGCTCCATATTTCTTTCTCACAATTGCTTTGGCTATTCAGGGTCTTTTGTGTTTCCATACAAATTATTAAATATTTTGTTCTAATTCTGTGAAAAATGCTGTTGGTAATTTGATAGGGATTGTACTGAATCTGTAGATTACTTTGGGTAGTATAGTCATTTTCACAATATTGATTCTTCCAATCCAAGAACATGGTATATTTCTCCTTCTGTTTGTGTCATCTTTGATTTCTTTCATCAGTGTTTTATAGTTTTCTGAGTATAATCCTTTTGCCTCCTTAGGTAGGTTTATTCCTAGGTATTTTATGCTTTTTGATGTGATGGTAAATGGGATCGTTTCCTTAATTTCTCTTTCTGCTCTTTCATTATTAGTGTATAGGAATGCAAGAGATTTCTGTGCATTAATTTTGTATCCTGCAAGTTTAACCATATTAATTGATGAGCTCTAGTAGTTTTCTGGTAGCATCTTTAGGATTTCCTATGTATAGTATCACGTCATCTGCAAACAGTGGCAGTTTTACTTCTTCTTTTCCAATTTGGATTCCTTTTCTTTCTTTTTCTTCTCTGATTGCCATGGTTAGGACTTCCAAAACTATGTTGAATAAAAGTGGAGAGAGTGGACATCCCTGTCTTATTCCTAATCTTAGAGGAAATGGTTTCAGTTTTTCACCATTGAGAATGATGTTTGCTGTGGGTTTGTCATATATGGCTTTTGGTTTGTCATATATGGCTTTTTTTATGTTGAGGTATGTTCCCTCTGTGCCTACTTTCTGGAGTGTTTTTATCATAAATGGGTGTTGAATTACTTTCTAATTTTGATTTTGGATTTAGCGTGCGTTTCTTTTGCTTTTGTAGTTCGACTGATTACTGACAAACTTCCTCACTCTGGGTCCCAGGACCCAAACTTCTCTCCTGAGCAGGTACTAATTCTTCCACTTATCATAATATCCCACTTCTGAACATATTCACTATTTTGTACTCATCTTAGTTAATTCAACTTATACCTACATTATTTTCTTCGGCTGTAGCACTTCAGAAAGCAGCATGAAGTTTTGGGGATTTTTTTTTTTCCTTCCCAGAATTAGAAAACGCTTCTTCAACACAGGACCTTAGTATTTTCTTTCCTGGTCTTTCAACTTCATTTAACACCTCTGCACCCACCCAAGAAAAAGAAAACTTTCTAGACTCTTTCAACAGATTACACACATGACTCATTAAAATATACATTCCTTATAAAACTGTGACTTTGCTTTAGTTCACAAAATGTGAACTAAATGTCAACACATTTCATGGGATTAATTTCTAAAACACTTTTGGGTCTTGGGATGGGTTTCAAGAAGCTACAGTTAACTATTGATTAGTTGCAAGTTGATTTTTTAACTTGTTAAAAATTTCACTTCTTCTGCCTGTTTCACCGTTGCCTGCCTGTATTTGGCTTCCCAGCTTCAAACCGCCAACCTAAAATGATAGAGTTCTGTGTCCCCTGTGTGCCAGACACAGTGAATAACAGTATAGAAGGAAAATACACATTCCCCACCTTCAAGATTAAAACGCAGATGGGGAGAGAAGAAATCATGAGGGATTATAAGAACAGTATAAGGCAGTTTATACAGTAATGACCCTGCTCCAGGTTTTTCCTTTTTTAGAATCTATATTAGTCTGCTAGCTTAACTGACTAGATAAACTGAGTGATTTGTTTTCTTCATTCCTCTGACCAGGCATGGGCTATCAGGGAAGGCAAGCGGCATTTTCTCAGGGGCCTATGAAGTAACTTGAGATTTGTATAAATTTTCAGGAAAGAGAGGGAGTAGTCATGGTCTTGTGTTGCTGAAACTTTTGCGCAAAAGCTTAGGCATCATTGGAGTTCTTTATGGAGAGAGGATTTGACTTCCAGGCAGTGCTTGGAACAGGCCACCGTCAGGGACATTCGCCACCCTCCTCCCCGTTCTCTCTCACTTCAGTCATTGCTGTTATGTAAACTCAGTCATTTTTTCCCTTCCAGCTCAGGTTTCCTCATCTGGGCAGTACCTTTTTCCAGTGGGCTGGCCTTCTGTAACCTCTACAGGGAGCTTTGTCACAAACACAGGTCCTGATTCACCTCGTGTACCAGCCAAAGAATTCTTAAACTCTTATGTTTAAGAGCTCATTTCTTAAAAAAAAAAAAAAAGAAAAGAAAAAAAAAAAAGAACTCATTTCTTTTTAAGCAATGTTTTATAATTATCAGACTCTGAGAAAGGAAAATCATACCCCAGGACCCAGAGAGAGGCGTTCTGAGAGCAGGCTAGTGAGTGTTTCCTTTGTTTTAAATAGCTAGCTGGTCTCACCATTTCAAAGCGCTGACTTCAATTCTCAGCACTTCCTTCTTGGAATCTGCCAAGTGCACAACATCGTAGGACAGCACGAGCTGGGTCTTTGGTCCTCAGGTCAGGCTCTGATACTGTGCACATTTGATTTTATACCCTCTGCCCCCTCTTCTTATTCAATCAGGACATAGACATAAAATGCCTATTTCATATTTACCGAATTCCCCTTGGGAAGAGAATCGCAAGTGGTAAGAGAGTTAATTTCCCAAGAAATACATCTTAAAGGGTGCAGCTGGACTCCAGGAGATTTGCCACCTGGCCTGCCCGACGGAGCTGTTCAGTGGGCTCTTCATGTGATCGCAAGTGCCTTGTCCATTAAACACTCCTTGAGATTTCTTTTGACCATAAATCAAATTTACACGGAATCCAGGATTTCCATCTGTTTAGTGCTGCTAGAAACTCAGAATTTCTGACTTTCTTACTGCTTAGATGCTTGTTTGCCTGTTGCACTGAGATGAGCCATGTGACCAGTATCTCTGGGAAGTGAATGTTTGGGTCCGGTTATCTTGTCATCATGACAAGATGAAAACTAATTTTATGTTTGTAAAAATTGGTCAGAGCCACATACTATATGATTCTATTTATATGAAATCTCCAGAATAGGTACATGCATAGGTACAGAAAGTAGATTAGTGGCTGCCTAGGTCTGGGAAGTTTGCGGGGAGGGGAGGAGTCAGAGTGGCTGTATATGGGTTTGGGGTTTGTTTGGGGAGTGATGAAATGTTCCAAAATTCTTTGTGGTGATGGTTGCACAACTCTGTGAATATACTAAAAACCACTGAGTCACACATTTTAAACGGGTGAATGGTATGAAACATGAATTATATGTCAGTAAAACAGGAAATACACAGGCAGCATTGGGGAGGGTGTATACACGAACTTGTTCCAGTGAAGGAGACAGACTACCGGGCATCACTGAAGGAGCAGTCTGGTCTCCTATCCTATTTACCCCGACAGTATAAACAGTTTCTATTTGGGGCCTTTTTTTATAGTCTTATTACAGTTAGTGAGCAACAGTTAAAAACCACAGTGAGGACTTGGTTACAGCTTTCCTTGTTTTCCATCAACAATAAACATGACTAATGTCACCAAGGCTCAACTCAACCACATGCGTGGATTCAGGAAGTTTTGCACTCACACTGGGGGCTACTGGGCCTGACCAGCTGGAGATTTGGCTCCTTGGAGAGGCAGTTGTTGGCTAAACTTGGGCTCTGGAGCCAAGATGTTGGTGAAGGCTGGGAAATTGTCTTCCTCTGACCTGGGGGTGAAAGGTTGCTGTGGAAGGAAACCTGAGGGCAGAGAATTCTCTGGCTTGTTGTGGGCATACAGGCTGGGAAATCATGAGAAGAGCAGATTTTTTTTTTTTTTTAAGATTTATTTATTTATTTATTTACTTTGGCTGCGTTGGATCTTCGTTGCTGCGTGTGGGCTTTCTCCAGTTGCGGCGAGCGGGGGCCCCTGCCCGCCGCGGTGCACGGGCCTCTCACTGCAGTGGCCTCTCCTGCTGCAGAGCACGGGCTCTAGGTGCACGGGCCTCAGCAGCTGCGGCACGCGGGCTCAGTAGTTGTGGCTCGGGGGCTCTAGAGCACAGGCTCAGCAGTTGTGGTGCATGGGCTCAGCCGCTCCGCGGCATGTGGGATCCTCCCGGACCAGGGCCCGAACCCGCGTCCCTTGCGTTGGCAGGCGGACTCCCAACCACTGTGCCACTAGGGAAGCCCAGAAGAGCAGATTTTGAGCCCAACGTTCCTCTAATTAACTTCCAGCCCAGCACCCCTCTTCCACCTCCACCCCCCCCCCTTCACTGACCTCCAAGGGAAACCATACCCGATCAGGGGCACAGGCCGGGGAAACCTGTGATGAAGTGACTGCACCAGAGAAAGGATGCAGCAAGAGCAAAGAATATGAGATAATTCTCCCCTGTCACTTAGTAACAAGGGTCTATGATGGTTAATTTTGTGTGTCAACTTTGCTGGGCCACAGTGCCCAGATATTTGGTCCAACATTATTCTGGCTGTTCCTGTGTTTTTGGATGAGATTTACATTAAATCAGTGGACTCTGAATAAAGCAGATTGCCCTCCATGATGTGGGTGGGCCTCATGCAACCAACGGAAGGCCTAAATAGAACAAAAGGCTGACCTTCCTGCAGCAAGAGGGAATTCTGCCAGCAGACTGCCTTACCACTTTGTCAGCAGCATCAGCTGTTCCTGGCTTGCTAGCAGAACCCGCGGTTTCAAACCACAACTGTTTCCTGAGTCTCCAGTCCGCTACTGGCCTCCATTGTCAGATTTTGGACTTGCCAAACCTCCACAGTAGATGAGCCAATTCTTTAAAATAAAACTCCTTTGCTGTATATACACATCGTGTTAGTTTCTCTGGAAAACCCTAACTCATACAGGCCCATAATTCTCTCTCTTCAGGAGTGACACTTGGAGCAGAACAGACATACAGCTTTGATCTCACCAAAAGGAGACTTATTAAGACAGCAAACCAGGGACAGGAGCTTCCTAAGTGGGAGCTGAGGTCTCAGTGCAGTGACATAGTGAGCACAGGTGGTGGGAGAGCCACAAGAGAAATGCTCATGGTGCCTCCAACTAGAGAAGAGGTGTTGGGAGAGCATACTTCTAAGCAGTACCCACGGCTGGTGTAGCCTGGAGGAATGTGGTTTCACTGAAATACTAAAGCACGTCCTGCTGCCAAGCTGGAGTCTTCACGTAGAAAGCTTCTTATAGGGAGGGTCAGTTGAGGTTGGCTCTCCAGGCTTGGAAGGGGTCATTTCAAATTTCTGTTCTTTGTGGACAGAGCTCATCAAATACTCATTAGGCATGGGTAGCAGCAGAAATCTCCATGGTCAGCTTCTTGAGCTACCTTCAAACAGTGGAAGCTCCCCTAACAATCAACAAATAGAAACTCTGGGGAGTTCTTATACACCTGGGACAATGTTTGGCCATCAGCAGGGGCTCACATCCTGAAATAACTGACATCCATTTGGTCCCGCTTGCTGCAAACTGTGAACTTCCTTGAAACATACAGACTCATGCCTATTCTGAAACGAGTCACGCTGGTAAAAACATGGAAGGAGAAATGGGGCTTGATATTTAGGAGAAAAGGAGAGCAGCGCCACGGGCAGTTACACAAGAGAAGGTATGGAGGAGGAAATGAGGAAGCAGGAGCAAGGCAAAGGTCAAGGTCAGCTGAAATAGGAAAATCAGCCAGAAAGCACATTGCGAGGTCTTTGAAGACATTTCCTTCGAGTCCCACCCTACTGCAAAGCCTAACAATGCTGGTATGGTGAGTGTTCTTGCTTCGGAGCCTCTGAGACTTGCGCTGTCCATGCTGCTCCTTTGGTACATGGCATGGTTTTCTGGACCCATAAGCATTTCTGTACAAATGTCCTGATTCTTCAGTTAAATTTAAAGGCAGCCACCCCCGCCCCCATTTTTGGAATAGTATATCCTTAGCGCAAGAAATATGAACCAGACTAGGATTTAAGCACAAAAGAAAGTAATACAGGGAAGGTGGTGCTTATAAAATAGTTGGAAGTACTGAAGGAACAGGCATGTGGGCTGGTGCCTTTTGGAATGACTCCCTGAAAACCCAGAGAACAGGCTCCCCCCAGCCCCACCCCCGCTGCAGGAGCTGTAACCTCTCTCCCACTTAGGAGGGTGGGGCATCAGGGGACTGTCCCTGGAGCTACTGAGTTCATGAACACACTGCAGTTGCCGTACTTGAGAAATGTGCAAGTTAGGATTGGGAACGCCCCCTTGCCGCTATGGACATGAAGCTTGACTGAGCAAGTTTGACCAGAGAAGGCTGATGGCTTCTGACTGACTTCTGCCCTCTGAAACTCACACAATCAGTGAGTTGCACAGGCTCAGCTACGAGGGAGTCTGCGAGATGTAGCTGTGAGCTTTCCAGACTCTGAAACACAGAGAGGCACCCCAGGAAGAGGTAGCAATGGACAATCCAATTCAATGACAATACCTTTCCCTCGCAAGTAGGGATTATAACTGGGGTGTTATCTTTGCCCTGGCTCCTGGGTAATCTTGCACTGGTTCTGTTCAGCCCCAGCCAAGATCAACCGCAAGGCCTTTCTTCCTCCCCCACCCCCATGCCACTAGAGGTCCAGGGTCCTGACCTCCTTCAGGCTGATGAGCATTCCAGGCTGTTGCAAGGATGGATTGTCCATGTGGAATAAGGAGGACAGAGACCCAACAATTTCTCCTGCCTGTCAGGCAATGGAGGAAGCCTGGTTGCTGTCAAGTGTAAGTCCTCACCAGACACCTGCCAGATGGCAACCACTGTAGCCCCTTGGCACAAAGCACAGAGCTCACTCAGAGGCAGGCTGGCACTCACTTCCGGCCCTACCTCTCTCATCACTTTCTTTCTATCTCCCCTCATTCCTCAGCCTGGGGAATACTTCCCTAATCTGGGTGAGGAGCTTTGCTTTCACTCCTCATGTTTTCTGAATCTGCTGCCTATATTAGTCCTCTCCAGTCCATAAGGGCCTAGGCCAATGGTTTTCAAATGTTGCTGCATCCAAATCACTTGGAGGGCTTATTAAGACAGACTTCCCTGGTGGGGAAGTGGTTGGGGGTCCGCCTGCCGATGCGGGGGACACGGGTTCGTGCCCCGGTCAGGGAAGATCCCACATGCCGCGGAGCTGCTGGGCCCGTGAGCCATGGCCGCTGTGCTCCGCAACGGGAGAGGCCACAACAGTGAGAGGCCCGCGTACCGCCAAAAAAAAAAAAAAAAAGGCAGACTGCTGGGCCTTATCCTCAGAACTGCTGATTCAGGTCTGGGTGGGGCCCAAGAATTTACCTAACAAGCACTCAGGTGATGCCCAGGTGATGCTGATGCTGCTGGGCTGGGGACTGCACTTTGAGAACCACTGGCCCAGGCTTTTGAAACTCCAAAATTCTGTGCTTTCTGCTCTCAGGTCCCGTCCGGTAGGTATGAGCAAAGAATGATTTGTCTGTTCAGATGAAGAGGTGGCACAAGGGGAATAAAAAATCTTGGAGAAAAAAAAAACCAGTGTTTCAGAAACATAAAAAAATCCTACCACTCAGTAACAATAATGGGGACCCCTTTGTTATGCTTTCAACGTTTGGAAGAGTGGTACTTAATTAGTTGAAAAATCTGGCTCTTGGATGGTGCAAAATAATTTTTTCTTTGCCCCTGGAATCTTCTATCTGTCCCCACCAAGTACACCTTGGAGGACAGAAAGGAGCGAGTCCTTCTCTCTTCTCTTCCTCTCGCTCCTGGGCCGTTCAGTCTCTCCGCCACCCCTCTGCCCCCTCAGGGTCTTGCTCCCCGCTCTCTCTGTTCCTGGCTGGCAGTGATGTAGCTCTATCCAGTCTTCTCCAAGTGGAAGGGCTTAAGCTACTACTTCTGGACACTGTGCTGAGCCATGTACGTACGATACCTCATTTCACCCTCACAGCAGTCGTGCAGGATGGTACTTTATTCTTGTCTCACAGATGAGGATAGGAGTTGGTGGATCCAGGATTTGAGCCCAGCTTTGTTGGGCTCCCGGTCCTGGGCCCTTCCCACATCTTCATGATCTTGCATCATTTTGCATCCCCCGCCCATAGGACAGAGACCTTCCAAAGGAGACCTGCAGTCACTGCAGGTGCACTGAAGGAACCCCATGGAAGATGCCATTCTCTAAGCCAAAGCTTTTTGGGACACATCATTCACAGTAGGGGCTGTAGGACCATTGTTTCTACCCAGGAGACTCCTTCCCTGGATGTACGTTCATTTCTGGGACATTCTTTTTGAAACTGAACTTGGTGGGAACTTACGGTTTCACTCCAAAAAAAATCCCACAAAATTCCCAGCAAACCCCAAATCATGTAGGTTGTAGGGAGTTAAGTATGTTATTTTTGGCAGAAATAGTTATAGTCTGGCAGTAAGCTTCTAAAAACATAATAAAAGTGCTTTTTAACATCCTGTTTTTTCCTCCTGTTGTTGATTTTTGAGCATTTCTTCCCAAGCAAGGAGTTATGCAACAAGATTTCAAAGTTGCCAAACTTTTGTTTTATTCGTAGTTTTATTTGGTTCCTTTTCTATGTTTCTCTGCACCTTATCTGCTTTAAACTTTAACCTAGGAATTGAGGTGGCCATAAAGCACGCTGAGAGTGGCCTAGAAACCACATGGGGCTGGAAAACAGTTTCCTGGAGCAAAGTGAAAAGCTCTGAAACGTTAATTGCAGGCTATGAAGGTTATCCATAGTCCCCTGTCAGTGGGGATCCCTATGTCTTTTGGGGTTTCAAAAATGTCCATTCCCATTTCCCATGAAAGCCAGTCTGGAGCACGGGTTAGGAGTATCGATGTTAGAAGTAGACAGCTTCATCCACATCCTGGTTCTGCCTCTTCCTAGCTGTGTGATCTTGTGCAAGTTACCTGACTGCTCTATGGCTCAATTTCGTTATAGTTAAATGAGGATGATAAAGCATCTGCTTCACAGGGTGGTTGTGTGGGTTGAACAAGTTAATGCATATAAAATGCTTCCTTGGAGCTGTCTCTGGTGTGTAGTAAATGCTCAGCTAAAGTTGCTCCCCTTATCATGAAATTGCTTTTGCCCTGGGATGTAAATCAGATCACAATGTGTGACTACATCTATGAACATCTTTCTGGCTTCCAGACTGGTGATAGACTCATAAAGTCCTGGTCCTTGCCAACGACGGGTGGTAGCAGCAACTCTTCCCGAACAATTTGCTTCTTATAAGCAATATTGCCATCCTTTTCGTTAGGCCTCTCTTGCTGCTCCATGTCAGAGATTAAAACCACGGGGGCAAGGGTCATAGATTCAAGCAATCTAGCTTGCCATCAAAAGCCCTGCTGCAAAATGTGGCCTCCCTTATTTCTAGCCTACTCAGGGTGGCCTGGGCACCATGAAACTTCAGTCCTGGCCCTGCCATTAACTAGTCGTGTGACACGGGACAACTTACTTCAGTTCTTTGAGTTTTAGCTCTAAGTAGTAAAATTAAAGACCTGGGCCAGAACCCTCAGATTTGGAGCTTCCTAGATCCCAGGGAAACCTACGTGGGCCCGAGAGCAGATGGATGGCTGCACTCAGGTGTAAAGTTTGATCGTTGCCAACAAGCCAAGTCTACTGGTAGCCAAGCCAGCTGAAGTAGTGGGAGCATAAATAAGAGAGGCAGAGACATCAGTTTTTTAACAGATGGTGTCCAAGGCCCACTGGGAGGCCGCAGAGCTGAGGTTCTGCACAGCCCCAGAGGTGTGCTTCCCCCAACAAACATAAAGCGCATGGGAACCATGTAGCGGCAAAGTGAATGTTGCGAACCCTTGGCCTGCGGTTAAGAGTATTTACCCGGTGTGATATTGTGATTTATAATAAGAAATAGATATCTGGTCTTTGTCCCTGTTCCTGGCATAGTGCTCCAGAAACCCTTGGAATTTCCTAAGTGATGAGAGTGATAAAGGTGCCTTTTGTTAAGTCTAAGAGATGACTTTTAGATCCCACCTAAGGATGGGGACTGGCTGCCAGGAGAACCAACAACGTGATTAGAGGGTTGGAACTTTCAGTCCCACCCCCGACCTAAGGGGAGGGGAGAAGCGCTGGAGGTTGGGCTCAGTCACCAGTGGCCAATGATTTAATCAATCATGCTTAAGTAATGAAGCCTCCAGAAAAAGCTAAGAGGATGGGCTTAGGAGAGCTTCCGGGTTGGTGAACAGGTGGAGGAGTCTTGAGGACAGCGGCACGCTCACAGAAGGTATGGAAGCTCTGCGTCCTTTCCGCCACCTTGCCCTCTGCAGCTCTTTCATCTGGCGGTTCCTGAGTTACATAATAAACTACTAATCTGGTAAGTAAAATGTTTCTCTGAATTCTGTGAGCCGCTGTGGTTAATTAATGGATCCCAAGGAAGGGATTGGTGGAAACTGCAATCTGTAGCCCGTCGGTCAGAAGCACAGGTGACTACCGTTCTTGTGATTGGCGTCTGAAGTGGGGTGGGGTGCGAATTTTTGTAGCACTGAGCCCTTAACCTGTGGGATTTGATGCCATCTCCAGATGGATGGTGTCAGAATTGAGTTGAATTGTAGGACACCCAGTTGGTGCCTTAAAATTGCTTGGTGTTGGGAAAAAACCCACATGTTGGAATTGAGAGCAGAAATATACCTGGCATCAGAAAGATGTAGGTTCAAATTCCAGCTGTGCTATTTATTCTTTGGGTGACCTTGAGCAAGTCATTTAACCTCTCCTAGTGTTGGTTTCTCCAAGTGTTATAGTCATTATTAAATAAATAAGTATATTAAACACCTAAGACAGTTTCTGAGAGACTAATCTTTTTAACTATCATTAATTACTGTTACTGTCATCAACATTTTAGCAGCATCAGCTGGTGGGAAGAGGCAGGCAGGGGAGCAAACTTGGCTGGCTAGGCTGGCTCTGGAAAAGGTAGTCAGGTGGGCTCAGTAGATAATGCAAACTAGCATTTGGTCCAGGCAACCATCAGTACCTTCAGGGAGCAAAGTAAGCAGGGGGAAATGACTGGATGGTGAACCAAAGTCTTGAAGGAGTCATGGCTTTTGAGCAATTGACTTACTCCCAGCAGAGTCCCAGCCCATGGGGGCAGTGGCAGGGTGGATAGGGAGGCATATAGCTGGCAAAGAGCCAGACAGAGTAACCTCAGCTAAGGGGCAGGTCTTCGGTCCTAATGAGGGGAATTGAGGCACCAGGGCAGCATAATGAGCTAGGTCACGTCACTGCAGGGTGGACCTCCAGTAGAGGAAGGAAGGGTGGAAAAGCTGTGATGTGGGAGACCTCATGGGCTCTCAGAGCTCTGCCTGACTAGTCACGGCCACCAGTGGCTCGGGCTCTCAACACACCTCCCAGCAGTGTGATCACCTGGTGGCCAGGGAGGCGAGTGGTTGGTATATGGCAGTCCGAAGGAGATAGGAGTAAGGAGAACAGTCCTCAACAGTGACAAGGGCCTGAGCTTGGAAGAAAAAGACTTTTCTTATCTGCCTAGGATGCACACGTAGCTTTTTTCTTGGAGAAGAGAGCTCCTGGGTCTATCCCAGCTATCTACTCGGTTTTTTAACAACTGCTGAAGCAAAATGAAATGGAAAGGTTGGAGGGTAAGAATAAATAAAATTACTTGGCCTGTAGATTTGATGGAATTTCCCCAAATAGTTTACCAAATATGAAATGTTTTAGGCTCAAACTGGGATTTTTTTGTTTTGTTTCTTTTTAATTTAGAAGCAAGCCTGAATACTTGAGCCCTGTTATAAACCATGTTACCAGAAGTCTGGAAGTTTATACTTCAAGTTTCCTGTCATTTTGTTTCCTACTCATTTGTTTGTAGTCATGCACTACTCGTATGAGAGGAAAAAAAAACCTGGGCTAGACAGCAGTTCTTCTAAATCTCTTAGTTTTTTTTAACCTGCTCATAAGATTTTCATTTACTTTAGTGTCTGTTTATGGTATTTACCTCTTGCTCCTCTACAAATCACTACGTGATTTTGGCCTCAGCTTTGTTTGAGCTTACTGAACTTTCTTGTTTATGCTGCCTGTGAGCCAAGTGTCTATATAAGGCCCACTCAACTCCAGTTGTGTGGCGTTGGATTTCATCTACACCTCAACTTTGAAACAAGTTCCCTAAAGGAATTAATTCTATCTCCTTGCTAATGAAATGACTAACAGCAGCAACACCATTTCTTTTTATTTTTTTCTAAGAGGAAATGCTTCAAAGTCTCTGGTTTGAAAAACGGGAAAAGCTGGCTCATATCTGTATAGATTAAAATCTTCTCAGTGCAGATTCTAGACTTGTTATTTTTTTGTTTTTTTTAGCTGAGTTCATGGTCATCATCGAATGATTTGAAAATACTAATTTATCATACTTCTTTCTTATAACTATATCTGAAATATCTTCCAACTCCGTCTGGAACAAAAATTTCAACTTAGGTGTAGGATCTGAGGAGATAGTTTGGGGACAGATGGGTAAAGATTATTTTTTTGTGGATTTCATTAAAGGCTGTTTTAAAAATATTGTGCTATTAAGCTGTTTTTTGGAGCGATAATTATGTGGGCCTAATGTTTTACATAAATAATCAGGTTTTATATTTTCATTTAGCAGTGCATAGATTTTTATTACTTATTAATGGCATACAAAGTGTTCTTGGTAGTTATTTTGGTTTCAAGTTAGTTTCCTATCTTTATAATCTTTATGAGATGTAACTGGTCTAAAACCAGCTAGAAAAAAAATCCGTTATAGCTCTAATTTTTTGGTTTCACATTTGCAGAATCAGAAGCTTTTATAGAGATCTATTTTATTGGTAAATAATGTCTTGGTCTCACCATTTTCATAGTCCTACCTTTAGACTTTGTCACTGTAAAGAGATCCGTTTTGGTACTGGCAGAAATAACTTTGGTTAGGAAGTAAATATTGGTAGATTTATTCTTAGTTATTGAGTTTTATTTGCAGATGATTAAAAAGTGAATGAGAATTTTTTTTTAAGAAATGGAATAGAGTAAATGTAAATGGGTTTCCTCAAGTCATCATAAAAACATGTTTAAAATAGCATTTCCAGACCAACAATGAGAGTTGTGTCACAAACCGGGGATAATCACTGTTTTTACTCTGTGCTCCTGAGGTCTATTTAAAAAATAGCATGTACACATATTGTGAAAGAGAGAATCCTAAATTTTGCCTTACAGTGTGCGTACTTGCATGTGTATATAGTGGTCAGGAAGTAGTATTTTAGGCACAAAAAAACTGAGAAACTCTTAAGGTGTGGAATTATAGTAAACATGCCAGAGAGGGAAAGGGAGGAAAAAGGTGAACTAAAAAAAAAAAAACCCTGATAGTATTATTTCATCCTGTTCAGTGTTGGTAGAATGGTAAAAAGAGGTTTCTATTACATACAACTAAAAAGGACCAATTAAAGTGCGGAGAAGTGGTCTTTGCATAGTCAAATGCTAGGCAGGGAAAAGTAATGTCACCAGAAATTATTCTCGCAAATTTCAGTAGAGGACTGCAGGACAATAAGGCTTTGTTAATCCCATACTGGGTTATTCAAATAGTGTGTAATTCAAAGCAATTGCTGCTCCCCAGGCAGGAATTTACAATGGCTATATTGGAAGGGAGGATAATGTGTCATTCCAAGGGGAGGGGAAATCAGGTCTGGAAAAGGCCTCTTGGTTGAAGAACCTCACATGTCCCAAAACAGCTCCAAGGCAGGCCAAGTAAAACAAACTGCGAACCACCCTGTGAAGTCAGTCGGCCTCGAACTAAGCTGTATTTCCCTTGCTTCTCTCCTGCCTTTTTGGTAGATGGCAAAATGTCCCCAGAGCAAGGAGCAACAGGGGAGGGGAGGCAGAGAAATTCCAGTCCTGGATAAGCTATTACATAGAAAGTGACTGCTCGCCCCCTGGCAGGGGCATACAAAGTTCATTCAAGAAAACTCTATCATCCATGTATGGGCTGTATGTATATTTAATTATTGATAATAGTGAGTACAGAGCATCCTCCCTTGGCATAAAAACACTGGACAAGAGTCAGACGTGAGTCAACTGCAAGAGGAGGCCTGAATCATATTTTGAACAATTTTGGTCAACAGTCCTTCAGAGAACAAGCCTCCAGTTTTATGGTGTCATTTTTGTGCAATTAAATGTGAACAGCTTAAAATTCCATAACTTATGAAAAGTCAGCTTTGATTCCAATGATCAATCGATCCATGCTTCCAGGGACACCAAGCTATGTTAGTCCCCCAACATCCTATGGTGAGGCCATTCTGAGCGACCAGTTCTTGTGAACTAGCTACTGAGGCACATAAATAGGCCAGTAAAACCCTTGTGAAGAACCCTCCTTAAAGGGGGTGGGCCATTTGTGACCTGAGAGCTGCCTGTCAGGCACTCAGGAAGCCAATAGGGAAGACCCACAGATGACACATCTCAGAGGATTTGGATTCAAACGATTTTTCCGTGGTCTGGGATTCTGAGCTGCCGTTACATGTTGCAGCATGCACTTGGCATTCAAGTGCTGCTAGGACAGAGGCACTGGTTGCTTGCCAGATACCTGCATGCCTCCCCATCAGTCGCAGCTGCTCTGTAGTGTGTTCTGTCCAACCACTGGGACAGAAGTGAACTGTGTCACCTCCAGTCTATGCACAGGAGAGCACGTGTGTGTTCTCCACTCGTTCTGTTCCTCTACTGCCAGCCAGGATGATGGAGGCCCAAGACTCCAAATGTCAGAGCCTCTGTCAACCAGGGCTGTTGAGCAGGATTCCCTTGTGTCTACCTTCCACTCTACCACCAACCTGTATTGGTCCCATAATGAAAGCAAGAATAAATTTTCATTGTGTTGAGCCAGGATTCTGGGCTTAACTGGTTATTGCAGCATAGCCTAAGCGAATACAGCTGCTTTTCTAGATCTTTTTGTAAAAAAGCAAAAATCCATCTGGGGAAGGGATGAATAATCTGAGTGGTGCCATCCTTGAACCAGCCACAGAGGCTCTGCCAGTTTGCCTTTGCATCACGTGCCCCCAAACTTATTCCACTCGGTGGGTTGTCACTGTTCCTGCAGGGCGTGGTGAAGGAGGAAGTGAGGAAGAGCCCTGGCTGGTGGTGGGGGTGGGGTGGGGGGGGACAGTTCCCTTCTGATGGTTTCTCTTCTGATTCACCAACCTCCTCTTGGGATTTTAGGCTTGCTAAACATACGGTACAAATCAGTGAAATTATTCATTGTGGTTTTCATTTGAGTGAGCTAGTTTCCGCTCCTAAGAAGGGTCTTAACACAACAGGAAGTTTTTCTTGGATCTAGAAATGGAACTCTGCCTTCTGACATGAGTTTTTTACCAACTTCTGCAATCTCAATTTTCCTACTTCCCTGTCAAGAGGGTGGGGCAAATGGAAGAGACGAGATGAAACCAGAAAATGCTGATCTGTATAGTAGTAGAGTTAGGGCTGGTAGGGTTTGGAGGGGAGGGGGGGAGAGAAAAATGGCAGCCTGACCAAGCCAGACCACCTCCTCCCAACTGACCACTTTATCTCCCACCTCTTCCGCCACTTTGGTCTTGGCAAAGAGGTATGAAGAGAGAAGTGAAGGGTCAAGGAACATTATGATAGTTGGTAGTCACCCCTTGATAGTAACCTTTGACATGTGTGTCCCAGCTGACGTTCCCCGAAACATTGTGCTATGCCTCACCCATTGGATTCCGCTCCATGGGGGCAAGGGAACGTGTCTCAATACCCACCACGTAGAGGGCACCCAAGAGCGCCTGGAGGAATACAGGAAGGAATACTTGATTCTCATGACTATCTTTATAACAGGGAGTGAGAAAATCAAATACAATTTCTATTTTATGTATGGAAAAATGGAAACGTTAAGAATTTGTTACTTGCTCAGAGTCACACAGGGGTCAGTTAAGAGGTGGAACTAAAATCCAAGTCTCCCAGTTTCTATTTTCTTTCAACTGTTTAACCAGTTAAAAGTCCTTTCCCCACCCCACATAGTGATATAGACCATTTATCATCACTGCCATCGTGTAATGTAAATTATCGCCTCAAGATTCTATGTTATCTATGTCATTTGTATTAGGCAAGTCTATCAGGAAAGACATCAAAATCCTAACATCATTATCACTAGGGGATGGAGTCTTACTATGCTAATTCTTAAGTTCTTACTGATTTGTATTTTCTAATCTTTTCCCAAGAATAATAATATTATTATGTAAGAATAATAGCATTTATTACCTATGCTATCCAAAAATAATAGAGGAGGTAAAACTGTTTTCTCTATGTAGGGAATTCAGTGGGCTTCTAGCTCAGCACTTTGAATTATTAATCAAGTAGGTTTGGAGTGGAAAACCACAGGAAGGGAATCATGGCAGGAACTGCTAGTTGCCCTCCAGTCTGAACTTTTCTTATAATAGAGTTTCTAGCTGGACACAGTCACCAGTTTCCCATCCTCCCTTGCAACTAGATGTGGCCAAAGTTGGGAGTAGAAGTGATGTACACAGCATTCAGATTGTTGCCCTTCACCTTCTCCTTTTCTGTTGGAGTGTTGATGTGAGGGCTGGAGCTGGAGTAGCTATCTTGGACCATGAAATGGAAGCCATGTATTGAGGGTGGCAGCACAATGAGAGAAATGGGGCCCCTGACACTGCTGAACCGCTACTGTTTGGGCATCTCTGTTAGTTGTTGAACCCGTATCCTAAGTAATACAGATCTAAACATTTAGTAGAACAGTGCTCCGACTTCCTGATCCTGAAAACAAATGTGCTCTTTGGAAAGAACGTACGATTGAGTTTGTCAAGCTTTCTTTTGTTTATGGGCACAAGGACCCGATTCTATCCTGGGGATCAAGAGAGAGTCCTTAATCCAGAACATGTTAGTTACATAATATGGATGATTAAGCAACTGCAGAAACTCATCTGGTATTTTCAGCAGATCATATATACTTGGGTTCCCACTTTCCAGTTCTTTCTGCCTGATACTAACCAATCCGTCCCCCCTTTATTCCATACTCACCCCCCACCCTGCTCCAATTCAGAACTTGTGCACATGGTGCCGGGGATTTTGTGTAGGACGGCTGCTCACATGAGCCTGTTTGCCGTCTAACCTCTCAGGCAACATCGTGAATTCAAGGCCACATCTGCCACTTAGTATACATTCAAATGAATTATTGAAAATTAATCATGTATTAACAAACAGGATAAGTTGAGTAAGGATAAACCATGGAGCAGCAACTTCTTAAAAGAAACTGAGCTTTTTTCGATGGCTCTTAGGAACACAAAACATGCTTACCTTCCAAGCTGAGTTGCTCACTGACCAGATTCCAGCCAGAGACTCTAGTCTGTGACTTTCCTGGGTCATCCTGAGCCCCTTTATTTATCATCTATAGCCAGAATGTCATAATTTAGAGAGGTTGGCAAAGCCTCCCAACCCAAGATAATTAGCAGCTCTGGTCTATTCATGGACATGTGTGACACATCCAGGCTCCTCCAGATTAAAATACCTGAGTGAATGCTGGAAACATTTCACGGTTGTGTTTGAGAATTCCCTCGCAACTTCCAAGGTTGTTCTCTGATACCATGAAGGTAGGTGATATTATTTCATTTCCCCCATTTTCCAAGAAAGGGATCTGAAAAGCCACACAGCAGCATCAGGGATTAAACTTTTCTTTGTCTAAGGCCAAATCCCATTTTGTTTCCAGCCCTCACTGAGCAGAGTTGGTCCAAAGGGTGGAAAGATATTCGACAGCATTCCAGCCCCGTCAGCATCCTCACTGAGTAGCTTTGTTATTTGCTGTAAACAGTTGTAAATTTCCAGAACCGCAGACACACCCCTTTAAAAATGTTAATGACTAAAATGCCTCCTAAAACCAATGTAAATGAACAGTGTATTTAAGTCCCATTGGAATTCTGTCTCTGGAGTCCCTCCACCAGCAAATAATTGAGAGCTGACAGTATGAAATCTGACCCTGTCATTTTGTGAAACTTAATTACGGAGAAGATGATGGTGGATGATATGCTTCAAGCTATTGATACTTTTCAAACCTGTTTTGCTAAGGGAGAAACAGGCTTGTTTAAAAAACAATTTTTCCAGGCCCCCAAGTTCTGTTGAAAGTCTTGCAGAGGATACATATATGGGCAGCTCTGTTGTTAGTGCTTATGCTGTCTAAAAGTTGCAGACACCATAGCTTCTGGTGAAGTGCCCTGCTGGAACAGCAGGCTTTAGAAAACAACAACAAAAATCCTATTGGGATGAAAGAGGCTCATGTGTTTTCAGGTTGTGGCCCTTCTACACTCCAGGCAGCCCACCCCCAGGCCTGTGTCCGCAGCTGATTTAGAATCTTCCACCCACACAAGCCTTGGAATTCACCGGCATCCTACAAGGAGGCTAAGGTGTAAACCTGGAGGAAGCTTTTAAGGACAAGAGAGAGTTGGGAATGGGGGGGAAGAAGGGAGGGAGTTAAAGAAAGGTAAAGCAATTAGACGACCACATGCTTGGCCCAAGTGGATGAGCACATATGTTGGGGAGGCCCGGCTGACTGAAGGACTGCTGAATGTAGTTTTGATGGCCAAGACGGTGCCTTTGGTTCTGCGGCACAGCTTCCAGTTGGGAGAGTTCATTGCCCAACATGCTGTGACCAGGATGGCCTGCGAGTGAACACCCCTCCCCTTCATCAAGATTATTTTATATGCTTGCACAGGTAGATGTCAGTGTTCCCAGCTGTAAGGCTTGGGATGCGCAGTGTATCCCCTGGAGGGTAAATAATAACAGCTGCAATCTTCTGCCAGGAAAGAAGTTGCTGCCCCAGCTTGGAGATTCAGCGGATGATGAGGGCAAAAGGCTTTCTCGAATAGAAAATGAGATACCCCATGGGCCAACCTTCGAAAACCGCAAGGTGCCAAGCAAATATGAACCATCATGGTTTTAAAAATGATCAATACGGCAGGGCTGAACAGGTGGGCTTTCTTGAAGGGAATAAGCCTCAGAACTGATGGCTGAGTGCCTGAAGGGAGTTGCAAGATTCTCCCTGCACTTCTAAAGGCTAAATAACTCAAAATTCTCCCTTTGGGAAGTGTTTCTGATGCAGTATTGAGGCCATGGGCTCTCGAGGCTGGCTTGAGTTGGAAATGTGGCTCTGACATTTATCTGGGTGACCTAGAGCGATTTTCTCTTCTGGAAAATGGGGACAATACCCTCTGCCTAACTGGACGGTGGTTGTGAGAGTTTAGGAGTGATGTACATAAAATGCTTTACATTTTAGCATATAATAGGGCTTCAGCAAATGGTCAGCTGGTAGATGTTCAAGAAAAAATCTGATTCAGCACTGAGGCAGGTAGAAGTGGAGGAGAAACAATACTGACATGCCTAATATAAGACACATAGGAAAAATAAGCATGGGGACATTTATTACATACAAGACCAAAGACTCCAGAGGCATTCACGGGGTCAGAAGCACCCAGTGCTTTCTTCAGGTAACTGGGCTCTTGGGGAATCTAGGAGGTAGTGAAGTTAAGCACCAAAGTCCAAGTCTGTCAATGCAGGAAAACTAGATAAGGTCTCCTAGAGATGTGTCAGAGAAAATAAATGTTAGCTGTAGAGACTTAAGCAAAACTGGAGTTAGGTGAGAGTGGATGAAAATTCTGGAACCTATTACCTCTTATCGATTTGTAAATGCTGATTCACATGGGTTCCAGAGTCAGTCATGCCTTCACACTGTACACTGATAACAGAGAAACTGTCCACAGCCCACTGAGAAACCACACTAAATCCAGAAAGAGGCATTTGAAACCTCTGGCTTACAAAACAAGTTTGAATCCAAATCTTTAAACCTTTAAACTAACTATTTTCTATCATTCAGCATTTTCTGTATTTTCTAGGTTCAACCAGAACACCATTTACCTTGAACATTAAAACAAGACAAATATTTCTTAAGGGTATGTAATTACAGGTACTGTGAAGGATGCAGAGAAATTTACCATGCTTCCCGACTTGAGAATTGGAATGAACTGACTCAGTAACATGGGACCAGAGATGAGAATCACACCTAGACTTCTGTTCTTTATCTTTTAAGCTACTCATTAACGTTCTTCACATTCCCCAACCACCAGATTATGATACCTGAGTCAAGATTGATTACTGTCTTCAAGCATGTTTAGTATCGACTGATCTATTAAATGTAAAAAAAAGATAGCTAGCAGTGAGTGCGCCCCCCGTGTGTGCAGGGCGTCCACATTACAGTTCTGACGATTATCATCCTCGTTTTACAGATGAGGAAATTGAAGCCCAGAGATTAAGGAACTAGTTAGTGCAAGGTCACAGCCTAGTGAGTGTCATGATATGAAATAATGTGTATGTGCAGAGAGGAATCAGTGTCTTTGGATGTCAGGAAAAGAAACAAGATCAATCACACTGGGAAGGTGGATTGAAATGTACATTTTATCCTCTTCAGTTAACAGCTTGGCACCGATAAACTATGCTTTTGTCATTTGAAAATAGTGCACTAGAGGGCACCAAATACGCAAGCTGTGACTTTAAAACTGTTCTGATAATGCAGTTCCCACAGTGCTACAAGATACATAATCAGTAACGGACTCAAGCCAAAAGGCCATCCCAGAAAGAGTAGGATGCAGTTTATGACAATTAAGCAGCTGTATTTTTAGCCCCTCAATTAAAAACAAAAACAAAACCCTCATGCTTTATACTGAGCAATTTGTAATTTGTCTCTACTGATTTCTATTCAAAGTGCCTTTCAGCCAGGTTTTCAAATTTCTCTTTGCCCTGCCTGTTGAAGGGCAAAGTGAAGAGTGTGAAGGGAAAGGGAAGAGTAACCTGGAAAGGGTAGGGTAACCTGGATGAAAATAAATTTTAAAAAAATTACACAGAGATATATTTTACCTTTTAAAATTTATTTAGCAAAGTAAAATGTACATATATTTTTTAAAAAGAAAAGACAAACCCCACACTTATATCCAAGAGCTTAAAATGAAAAGGAACATGACCCCATCCTCAGCCTCAAGAGGCAGTATCTTTTAGAGGTAACTCCAGATTCCGAAATAATGTTCATGTTTCTATTTCTTGATTTATCAAACTGACATTATTTGTTTACCTCTATGGAAACTGAGGAGTTAGCTAACAGAATATTCATCTCTTGTAAGTCACACAGTTTACAAAATAACTTTTATTTTCCACTATTATAACTGCAGAACATTTAAAAAATAAACATAAAGAGGAAAATCACCATTTTGATGCATATTCTTATAATTTTTTTTACAAAAATGAGATTACCTTGTACATGTGATTTCCTCAAACTATACAAGATGCTCACCTTTCCATGCCATTCAACATTAAAAATGTCATTTCATTTTTGGTTTTTTATTGTAGTATAACTTAAGTTAAAAAAAGTTCTTAAGTATAAGGAACCTCCACCTCTTTAACCGGTGTAAGGATCAGATAATTTCACTCCACAGTGGGAACTGTGGTGTTTGAAGGTATCATCCAGTCTCAAGTTATGCGGCAGTGAGAATAGTTAGGGTCTGAAGGGGCAAGGACTTAAAAGAGTCCTGCTGGGAATGCAGAAATCAATCGAAACAAGTTAACAACTCAGCTCGGAAGAGTAAAGTTCTAATTATTCTTCAACATGTCAAGACTCAGTGAGACTCAGTGGATCATGAATGAGTTGGTCACAAGTTTGCAGTTTCTCCATTTTTTGGTGAAAAATAAATCTTTTGTACGTTTAATTCTCTATCATTCCCTTATAAGTTATCACAAGAAGCAGAACTACTAGAGTCATTAGCGCAACTAAAAAAAAAACAACTAGCATCTTTCTCTTGATCTTTTTTTCAAAACTCAACCCCGCCCCACCCCCCACCCCCCCACCCCCGCCCGCCCGCGGCCTCCAATCTGCACCTGGTTGCAAATGGTAGGGGGCCAGGGTTCGGAAGCATTATGGCCTGCTGTCAGGCAGCAGCCTAAAATGTACCTGGGAAGAGGCCTGTCTAGCTCTTCATTCATCTCCATTTTCCCTGTGAAATAAAAAAAAAGGTTAATGCTACAGTCATACCAAACCTAGGCTTGTCCACCATCCCTACAGAATACTCATCCAGTACAAAGCTCTGCAATAGGGGCTAGTCACGTTGAACACGAGCAGAAACTTAACTTAGGAACCAGGAGCTTTAAAGGATGCCTGGGAGCTGGTAAACATACTGAGAAACCATTAGACAAACACCAGCTCTTTCAGGTGGGAGGCCATTCCTATGGGGACGGAGAGAATCCTTGCCTAACACAACCAACATAATATTGAGCAAATAGGTGCTCGAAAAATCCTTTAAACTTTTCCTTGTTTTTACTTAACCTTTATGCTAGATACCGCTCTATGCCAGGTATTGTTCTAAGGGCTCTGTATGCTTTATCTCGTTTGATCCATCTATAAGAGACTCGGCGAAATTAAGTAACCTTTTAAATTTGGACACAGCTGGTAAGCGGTGATAGGGGGCTCAGAATTCAAAAGCAGGTCCTTCCCATAGCAGGGACATTATTGCTCTGGCCTCCCCTAGTAGAGCATCGAGAATAACGAGCAGTCATTTCCGCTCTGCACACAGAACGAGGGACATACCGACAGCTACCAGCATTTCCGAAGATGGCGGTTGCGCCGGGTTCAGTTTGAGCAGTGTGCGCCACGAAGTGGAAGCGGCATTATACGGGTTTTGGAAAGAACGAGGAGAGGATGGCTTTACAGGGTGTTAAGCAGGATAATGAATTCCGGAGAAGCTAAAGCTCAGGCCTGGCGGCCCCAGGAAGCAGCAGGCGGAAGTGGGCTCGGCCGCGGTGGAAGTGCGTTTCTGGGGCTCCTCCGCGACGAGGCGGGCGGGGCGGCTACTCCAGCGGCGCAGCGGCTGCGCGGGACGGCCCTCCCCGCCTCCGACCCTGCAGTACTGCTGGCCGCCGGCCGCCAGGAAGGCTCTGGGGAGGGGAGAGCGGCTTTCTGGCGCCGACCCCTCCCCCGGCCGCGAGGGCGGTGCCCCTGCGACGCAGGAAGCGGGCCGGTTACGCTCTTGACGGCGCTGGCTAGCCGGCCACCCTGACCAAAACTCCAGGTACCGACTCGTTTGGGCCGACGGCCAGGCCTCGAGCCTAAATCTGCTGCGCAGACACTCACAGCTCGCTCTTCCAGACGGGGAAGCCAATGTTTGGACGGCTTGGTAGAGGTCATGAGGGCAAATACCGCCCCACCAAGAGCGAGCGAGATCTCGATGAAGAGAAAGGGGGTCTTGGGTGTGTCCATAGTTATGATTAAGCCCGTTTATCATGTATACAGTGAAAGGGGCTACTTCCACAAAAGGCCAAAACTGGGTGACAGAACCTCTCCCTCCTCTAGACTGGTCAGACTGAAGAGGGCTAACTTCTTTCTCTTTCCGTTTCCAACTAAAGAAAAATTCCCCACTGTGGCTTCTCACCTCAGCCACTTTGAAGCGAGCTAGTTTCTCCGAAGTCAGTTGAGAGAAGGGGTTCCAGAACAGGGTGCTGGGGTAACAGCAGTTACACGCCTCATTACGTAGCCTTCTCATAATTGTGACCCCTGTCAAAGGATTTCTAACCACGAGTCCGCAGATAGAATTCAGAGTTGTGTGTGCACTACGTAAAGCACATTTACAGCATGCCGAGAAGGGATCATAGGCTTTATGGGGCTGTCAAAAGGTCACGGCACAAAATCAATCTCTATGTCGTTGGGATCGAGGGAAGTATCTCTGGAGAAAACTCAGGTTAAGGCCATTTAAGCTTACTTTCTGGGAGCTTGAAACAAAAGAATCTTACCATAAATAATTTGGTTCCATGAAACCATCAGAAAAGGAAGGATTCTGAGGATTTTTTTTTTTTTTTTTTTTTTTTGAGAAAAAAAACAATAGCTTTATCTTTGCCAGGGAACCGGGAAAACAGCATGACAGCACCTCAAGAACTGTGACCCTCTTCCCTGGGGAATCAGGGGAAGTCTTATAGGTGGGGCTCTTAGTCCGGGGTAGGTGATAAGGTGAATTGCTGTTTTAATCCATACTTTGGAGGTGTTCTGAAGCTGTATTCCTTAAGTACAAAGAACCTGCTTTTTGCACCTGGATTCCCCTCGACTATTTTCCAGTTAATGGTTGGGTTCACAGATTACTAATGTAACTGTTAAAAAAAATTTTTGAAGCCTACCAAAGAGGGTCACTTGGGTAGCAGTATCAGATTGTTTATGTTGAACCCATCATGCAGACAAATAACTTCCCTTTTTGATACAAATTTTCTTGAACATTGTTAATCCCATTGTTATTTTAACTCCTCTGGCCAGGTGAACCCACCCCGGACACACACACACCCACCCACACACACCCACACACTCCCCTAATCTTGGAAAGTGGTTATCATGATTCCCTGACTTCTACAGTTAAGTATCTTTTTTACATCAAGTTACCTTTAATCATGTAGTTTTCCTGTGCAACAAGAATAGTGAGGAGAGGGGACTATCAAATCTCAGATGTGATGCAGTTCATCTGTGTGCAGCTCAAAATAGCAGTTTTCTCTCCCTTCTTTCCCTGTAGGATTGCACTGTAAATTCATAGCTCCCTTAAAAAACCATGGTTGCTCAAATACACTCCTATTTACATCTGTTCATGCTAGATAGCCTATTAATATTTGCATTCCTCAAGTCTTGTTAAAATATTGATCTGGGTTTCATAAAAAACATCCCATAAATGTGGAGCCTGATATTATGGCATTTCTCATAACTATTTTAAGAGACAAGCTCTTCATTGCAGTTTCAGTATCTCAAAAAAGGAGAACATTTCTTTTGATTATAGTTACCTTTTCAAAATATAGGACTGATTTGATTTTAGCTTGGTAGGTTTGTCAAAAACAGGCACTCTCAACAGGCCCCACAGGTAATTCTACAGGCTGACCCAGAATCCCCATTTTTAAGAACCACTGGCCTTTTAAAGGCAAATACATCATGGTTGCTTGGAATCATTTCTCTGGTTAGTCCCGAGTTATCCTGATTTTATATAATCAGACAGAAAACCTATGGAGGCGTGACAGCCAACAAACTGAGTAATTTATGCAAAAGTGCAAATCTGCTTTGGAATTTCTTGAAGTTCTATCCTATTATAGGGAAGGAACACAGCCAAATAAAATATGCTGGATAGAAATGAGGCCTTTTTATAGAACAACCTGTTTTTACAAATGCTTTATGTTATTTATTCAAGATGTTCAGGCTCAGAGATAATGTATTGCAAGTTTATTAAACCAGATTAAGTTCTCCTCCACCTATATATGATTAAAATTTACAATTCTTTATTACTCTAATAATGCTAAGGGCCTGGGTTGAGGGAAAGCACTGGAGCAAATCAAGCCTTTGCAGGCCCAGGACCTAAATCAAGATGTGCAAAAAAAAAGACCCTGTACTGCAGTCACACCTTGCCAAACACCTGGTAAAATTAGTGGGCTAAATCCAGTGAGACACTCCTCAAAGATGTTACATGCTCTGTTTCTTTTATAGCTGTGTCCCTCTGTGACAAGCAGCTACAAGGTTCTTGGTACTATCAGTCCTCTACCCAGTGGGACCTTGCCACAAGGTAGAAGAACATACAATCTGATTATATTTGCTACTTCCTAAGCAAGTATAAGAATATACCTGCTAAGTCTGTATATTGCCCACAACTGCTAAATTGTTCTGCATAAGAAAGACGACTTAGAGGAGGACATTTTTAGAAAGACTGGGCAACTGGAAAGTGAGAAGCAAAAGCTTAGGAGAAACAATACTGTACACTTTAAAATTTAAGAGGACAGACCTCATGTATTTCTTTTACCACAATTAAAAAAAAATCTTAGGAAATAACTGCATGGGATTTTTGTGAGCAAAATAGGATAATTTTTGCAATTTAAACTCCCTACTCAGTCTCCCCTGTGAAGTTGTCAGTAAAATATATTATTACTTTTAATCCCTCATCTCTTTTTGGTGAATGTGATTAAGTACACAGCCCTGTTTTAAATTTTAGGATGAGTCAAAGGCTGCCCAAGGAGGGCAACCTCACATGGTATGTACATGAACTGGTGACCAATTTTTAAGTCCAATATAGCTTTATAAAATGCCGACACCTCACTGAAGAGTCCATCATTTTAAAAGAATAGCTTGACAATGCTTATTATGTCCGATTAACTTTATTAAATAGTCTACCAAGTAATAAAAAGTGGGCTTCCGTGGTGGCGCAGTGGTTGGGAGTCCGCCTGCCAATGCAGGGTACGCAGGTTCGTGCCCCGGTCCGGGAAGATCCCACATGCCACGGAGCGGCTGGGCCCGTGAGCCATGGCCGCTGAGCCTGCGCGTCCGGAGCCTGTGCTCCACAACGGGAGAGGCCACAACAGTGAGAGGCCCGCATACCGCAAAACAAACAAACAACAAAAAAAAAGTAATACAAAGTAATCAGAGTAATTTCTGATTCTGGTGCATTAAAACTTTTACTTAGTAGTACTATATTTGAAGGTTAAATTCTCCTAGTGAGGAGGCAAGTAATCCTTTTCCGTTTATTAATGTCACATCCATTATTCTGTTTGAATAATGAGCATGATTCAGGCCTTGACTCACCATTTCCTTAACCTATCAGTTTCTGTTTAAAGGTAGTGCCAACATGATACTTCAGAGAATGCTGCTGCACAACCAATTACCTAGCAGTCAGCGGGTAAGAGATTAAGCAAAACCCTCACCGCCACAACAGAAACATGCACTGAATCAAACATGACATATATTTGCCCTAGTTGCTGTGATGTAAGTAAGTAACAAAAATGTAAGTAACAAAAAATGTTTACTTACATTTTTTTTCTATAAGTCACTAAGACATGGGGTATAAAGCCTTATACTAAATAGTTTAAATATATCAGAAACATTTTTACATGTTATAAGTTCATTTTAATGATAGCATATTATTCCATCTACTGGCTCTGACCCAGGATATATAATTTTTTGCCTATTCCTTAGCTAGTTCTTGATATTTGTATTTTGACCTCCTGCCTAAACCGGCTTCCATCTTTCCTATGTCCCAATTGATCCCTTGATGACGAGCAGGCTCTCTGGCTTAGCAGTTACCAATTGATCATTACTTGTTTTTAGAAGTCTTAAGTTCACAATATTTCCTTTAATTGCTCTAGTTCAGGAATCCACACATTTTTTTTCTGTATAGGGGGCCACACAGGAAACATTTTAGGCTTTTCAAACCACAAACAGTCTCAGTCACATAGGGTCACCTCCCCCCCTCCACAATAACCCTTTAAAAATGTGAACAACCTTCTGAACTGCCCAGCTATAAAAACACAGGCAGTGCTTGCTATAGCTTGCCCATTCCTGCTCTAGTCCTTAATGGGAAGAAGGGTAAAGCTCAACTTAATGCATACGTGTATGATCACAGTAACTTAAAAGTGCTGGCTGGATATTTCATTCAACATGGTCTTCACCATAATGCTTTTTGGCATCTGAAAATATCACTGAGTGCTTGTTTGGTCAATTAATACAGCAAGTATAAAAATATACTCACACTTTACCTTGGGTGAAAAGAAACTCAATGATTATAAAGTAAGAAATAACTCAAACTGAGATTTAAGTTTATTACAACATGCGTACAATTACATACTTATGTGTATAATTTTAGTTTTACATGCAACATCTTTTATCTCGGATAGCTCCTAAAACTTGCTGTAATTCTACTAAGTAACATGATGGAAGTTGTTATTTTATGAAAACATTCCCAAAGATTTAAAAGTAACATTTGAAAAAAACATGATGGTTAAATTTCTCAAATAGCTTCCTGTTTACTTGGTTAGTCTACTTATGGAGTGAGCTACATGTCCAAATAACTTATGCTGTTTGCCAGTTACCTACCCAGTTCCTCATTTTACTGTTTTGTGGGACAAAACCAATTTGGAATAATGCATCCAGTTCTAGGGATCCAGAGGAAAACAGAGCTGACCAAAGATGCAATAAACTGCCCCAATATCACTGCGGCTATTTAAACAGAGGTCAGTCACTTGTTGGGCAAACTAATGCATGCATAAAGAGGGAGGGGGAGATAATTAACACTGGATACCTGAGAGGTTTTCAGGCTAATCCTAAATTCTGTCAATCTCTGCAAATATTTTTTAAGCTTATGCTGAATGGAGCAAGACTGACCACTGTGAAAGCCCACAGATATACCTACTCTCGTAAGATATACAATGTTTGAGAGGAATTTTAATGGAGTGTTCTCGTTCATGTATTTGGCACCTGTGTAAACTAAGCCAGGTTCTTCTCTTAAGACCCATAACTCCATCCTTATCTCTGCCCTTGGGTGCTCCTATGGCACTTTATTTTTAACTGCAGCGACTCACAAATTATTCCTCACTGCCTCTTTGAACAGAAAGAATGATTAACTCAGTGGAATGTTGGAAGGACTAAATTCCACACATTTGTCCCTTCGGACGTGAATTTATTAGGCAGGAGGTGTTAAAATACAGCCATCTTAAAAAGATTTCTTCCAGTCTCTCTCCACAATTCTTTATCTTATCCATACATTCTTAAATGCAATCATGTTGTCTTTTGCCTTTCAGGTTAAAGAATCCCATAGCTAATGACATGACTACTTTAGTTTCCAATCTGAGGCAAATCTATGCTTTAATTTGAAGGAAAAAAAAAAGTAAAGAAATTCAATTAAGTGAGATGTACACACTACTATATATAAAATAAATAAGGACCTACTGTATAGCACAGGGAACTCTACTCAGTACTCTGTAATGGCCTATATGGGGAAAGAATCTAATAAAGAGTGGATGTATATGTACAACTGATTCACTTTGCTGTACAGCAGAAACTAAGACAACACTGTAAATCAACTATACTCCAATAAAAATTAATTAAAAAACAAAAACAAATCAATGAAGTGAGGGTAAGATAAGGAGTAACTATGACTCTTTAAGATAGCCAAATACCTCATCATCTAAATAGTGATGCCTATGAATACAACCCCCACTGCCCCTACCTAGTATCCATGGAAACACTGCCAAGGCAATTAGCTTGGCAGAATCAGCAGGCAAAGACCTGGATGAGCTTAATTTTGATCTAGGGTAAGTTAAGTTTTACATTTTCTATTCCTGGTTAACCTTCTGGATAATATGGTGACATAGTGGGAGTTCCTTAAGACTAAAACATATATGTCAGTCTTCTCAGAAACAACCTCCCTCTCCCCTCACACACACACAATGTTTATTACCAGCTTGATTAAAGAATGAATTCTTGGTATACTATTTATATTTTCATATGTATCTCCATATGCTGTATTATGGATTTGCTGAAGTAATTTCTAGTTCTTTATATTTGGCATTTATAAATAATTTCAAAGTCAAAAGAATGTTTATCAATCTAACATATAACATCAAAAAACCTGACTTTGGGGCTTCCCTGGTGGCACAGTGGTTGAGAGTCCGCCTGCCGATGCAGGGGACGCAGGTTCGTGCCCCGGTCCGGGAAGATCCCACATGCCACGGAGCGGCTAGGCCCGTGGGCCATGGCCGCTGAGCCTGCGCTCCGCAACAGGAGAGGCCACAACAGTGAGAGGCCCGCGTACCGCAAAAAAAAAAAACACCACTTGACTTTGTTAATAAGCAAATCGGTATCTCAGTAACCAAGGGACAGGTGTGTTAAAACTGATAAATCAGATGATTTTTTTTTTTTTTATGAAGACACATGATTAACTCTTTGGCCAGTAGTTTCCTCCAAGAAGGTTAATTATATAGGAAGTCTAATTATATACATAAAGTTGCCTGGTGAACATGATACCAAAACGAATTATATGAGACTATTTACTGGTATTGGGACTGGATTTTTTATGTTGAAGTGGGTCCTTAAAGTCCTAGCTCATGACATCTAAATTCCTTAAGATCTACTACTGTTAAGTTACTAATATTAAATGAAAGGATGCTTCCTTCTACTGAGTTGCACTTCTGGAATTTAAAGAAATTCCAGAAAAATTAAATTCTGGAATTTAATTTAAAATTAAACACTTCTGGTTTCACCTTTAAGGGAAAACAGTAACCTTGGTTAAAAGATCACACTCTCTAAACATCTTAGAATAATTAGTTGTAAAAGCAGGATGAAATGTCACTATGTTTAAAGTAACAGATGACAGCTCCTCCCAGTTTAAAATGCTCCTATATATTAAGAGGGGAGGAGTATAGAAATAAGGCTTCTTTTACACAAAAAAACCCTAAACACTCATTAAAAAGACAGACTGATTCCCAGGGTAACAAGACTTGACCCTTATCTGCTACAGAAAAAAAGGGTCAGTCCATCAGAATATTCTAAATTTCTTAGAAAACAATTTACGTTGCTGTTCTGATGAAATCTCCAAGAAGAAATGAAGGAAATGGTTCATGCCAATAGTACATCCGAGCTTCACAGGTTGGAGACATCTACTAGTACAGCAACACTCAAAAAAAGAAATGGGTAAAACAAAACTGTCTTGGCACTGTAACTTTAAATAAACATTTTAGTGAAATGCTTCATTCCATGTATCTAAATGTTTATCAAAGTAGTAATTTGCATGAAAAGTACCTGAGGATGAGGGCTGTGAAAAATGCAGATTCATGGGCCACACTAAGGAGTTCAGCATATGGTTCTTAATGAATTGGTACATTCTTAAGAAAATTATGAATGATACATAACATCTTGTTTGGGGGAACTCTGGGTGGAGCCCTGGAATGTATAGTTAACAAACTTCCCAGATAATTATGGTAGTCAAACTGGCTTGGGAACTACCGACCTGCAGCAGTTCAACATGCCTGTAGTAGGTAAACATTTTTTAAAGTGGATTTTTTTTTTTTTTAAAGGCTTCGTAGCCACGACTATAACTCTGGGCGTTAAGAATTTGCCTTCAATGAAAAATCAATTAAGTTGTTAGAAATGCAAGACCAACTAAGTTCTGCCTTGAGAATTAAATGTGTGATGGTATTTCTACCAGTTCTTTTATGTAGTACTTTCAACTAACACTTTGGAAAAGAAATTTGTTGGTTTCTGTGTAACAGAACATATCAACTTATTTTATGTTACAAATCTTAGGAGTGATTTTCAACTTAGTGCCAAAACTGCCTGAAGAATATAAAATTGCTTGTGTTGTGGAAGGCATTGGTTAGTACGTTAATGGATTCAGCTTTATAAAAATGGGTATCAACATCATCTGTTGATTGTATACTGTTAAGAATTTAGACTAAGTATCTTTCTATGCAGAGATAAACATGTGTTTTTACCATGCCATTTTGGGATGTTAGTCCCTAGGCTTGTTGCTGCATATTGGTAAGCATCTATAATCTCCATCCATATTTGTGGGACCATAGCTCTTCCTTTGAATGAGCTACCAGACTCTAGCCCTGAACTTCCATCCTGTTAATAGGGTTGCTGAACTGTTTAGAAAAGTTAGCAGTGGGAAGGTTCTCTTCTCTAATGTAATTAAGTTAAAGTACCTGTACAGTTATTTTTGTATTATTATTATCATGCTTTGGAAAGGCAGATTAAACCTGAAAATTAAGAATTTATAACCAAACACCAGAGGATGGATAGGAATTTTCAATTTTCTCAACACAATTTAACAGTTTTTTTTTTGAGAGGAGGCTTTTACCTGCAATGGACAGAGAAAAGTACTAGGATATGCTTCACTTGGGATTGTTAGTCTTTCAAAGACTAATTGATGTTCAATTATTTTTTTCCCCCTCTAGAATAGAGTGGCTTTGCTCTTGGTCACAAATCATTACTGATTTTAGGTTTCCTAACTTTTAACTACACGAATACATCTCAAACCCTCTTTCCTTCTCTTCACAATCAAAGTTCAAGAGCTTTTACTATTTTGCAGACTGATACTCACCCCAAAACGAGAAGAGACCTAATTAATTAAAACATTTATTTGAGCACTTACTATATGTCCTGGGAATTAATGCAAGCTGTATGCATTTATCTGAGAGATAATGCAAGGTAAACACTGCCCTTCAGGGGCTCACATTCTAGCAGGGTGAGGAGATTCTAAATAATTTGGGTTGGCCCAAAAGTTCATTCAGGTTTTTCGTAAGACGTTACGGAAAAACCCAAACAAACTTTTTGGCCAACCCAATACAACAAACTGCTATAACAGAACTAAGTAAAAGGTACATGGAATTATAAATAACAGTAGACTTCTTGGAAGACCACCAGAGAAAGCTTCAAAGAGGAAAAACATTTGAACTGAAGGATGCATTCACAAGGGGGAGAGTAAGGGGATTCCATGAAAAGGTAATAACAAAAAGAAAGGAGGTCTGAGAGAGCAAGGTAGGTTTAGGGAACTGAAAGCAGTAATGTGGGTCGAAGCAAAAGGAGCAGCAACTGGATCTCTGATTGGAAAAAAAGGCAGGAGACAACAAATCAGAGGGCCTTCCTTTATGCCACTCTAAGAAGCATGGACTCCATTAAAAGCATTTCAAGTAAGATCAGACTCACATTTTAGTAAAATCACTTTGAAGGATGACAGATGGATTAGAAAGGGCAAGATTAAAGCAGAGTAAGCTACATCACCACATAGTTAGACTCATTTATTTGGCAAATATTCAGGGCGACCGACTACTCTATGCCAGGCCTGAACTAAAGTAGTGGCAATGGTCATGAAGACAAGGGGGGTCAGACCAAGAAATAAAAACTCAGAATGGACATTACTTAGGGACATAACAGACACAAAGTATTAAAGAATTGAGGATGGTTCCTGGGTTCTGACAAGTTGTAGACCATACTGTTTGCATCCCATTATAAAAAATAATATCCAAGCATTTTGCCTTATCATTACAAACTAGAACAACTTTGAAAAAAATGCTTTCTGGTAATACTTGTCTGTTGTAGAAAATCCATCTGTATGCCTACAACCCAGAGAGAACCAGTGAAACCACTGTACTTTACTTCCTTTACCCCCATTTCTATCAAAGTAAACACAATATACAAAAGCTCTACAAATTGTAATCTGTTTTTCATATTTTTGTTACCATTTCTTTGTAGTATGTGATGCCCTGAAATGATTCTTTAAAAATAATTTTAATGGCTGTATTCATGGACATATCCTCATTTAAACAGATTCTGCTGAAAATTTATAAGCCTCTTACATTCGTCTAAGACTGACTTGTCACAATTAAAATGAGAGTTGAGATACATGAATGATTCACAAATAACAATCTAAAATGAATTTTGGATAATTTTTCATTATTCCACAGGAAAATAAGAACAATGTAGCAGGTTTTTCAAAATAATTTAATTTTTTTAATTAAGAGACTATGTCCTTATTTGCTGTTAACACCCGTTTTTTTAAAACCAAGGATATGGTGTTGCTGTTTAGAGAACTAAAAGTAGTAACTATATTGGTTTCCATATTTATCATTTGATTCATTCAAGAAATCCCAAAGTCTAGGAACCAAGGTATTTGATTAGGTCTAAAATCCTGCCAACTATTTCTTTTTAGTTTGCCTCTCCTACATACTGGATTGCTACATTCTACCAAAAAAACCCTACAGAATAATTATTTAGCTTTGTTGACTCATATCTCAGATATCTATGGACACACATTGTTCGATTTGTCCTAAATCCTTGAAGTCAAAACAATGGCTCTGTATTCCAGGGATATATAAAGTGTGAGCCTTTCCCACCTTAACCATTCTATGTTATAAAGGCTCGTATGAGACACAAGACCTAGATTATGAAGCAGAAGTCCTTGATTTAGAAGGAACTAATATAACGCGCTTGTTGGGAAGCTATCTAGTTGCTGACTGCTACTAATACATCAGGGAGTTACCCATGCACCTCGACAGACTGTTTATTATGATTAACAAGTACCCGGTTCTTATAAGTACCTTTCTTGCAAGTAGCTTAAAGACTTCTGGTACACAATGCCTCTTTGATGCATAGTAACAGAATGAGCAAGCAAGGAAGTAAGTTCTGCCAGTGAGAGGGAGAGGCTGCAAGGGAATGAATAATCAACCTCTAAAAAATGAAACTACTTTCAAGTTCATGCTTTAAGTCAAAATAGCCTGTGATGTCAAAACTCTTCCTACACCCTCAATCTAAACAGGACCAGTACCGTACACATGTACCTTCACCTGAACATTCTGGGGCCCCAAGTTTTAAGAACTTTGCTGGTCTGGCTGTAATTATTGAGTTCTAAAATACCAAATTTTATGACTGCTATGAAGATATTCTTTACAATGAGAATTCCTTTCCAAAGAGATTAAAAATGTATATATGAATGCTTAACTGTCCTCTTCCCATCTTCTTAAGCCTTACCTCATAACTTGATTTTGTAATCTGGTTCCTTCATTTTACTTTGCTAATTTATATTTCACAATGATTATATTTTAATTTTCACACAAATTATAGTTATTTCACAAAAATGCATTACAAGGAAAAACGATTTCAGTTTATTTACAAATCGAAAATTTATTCCAAGGGGAACATATGACTTGTTTCACAGTTTTAAAAATGGAAGACGTAACCTAATATTGTTTATTACTATTATTTTTGGAATACATGATGGCAAGGGCTGGGGGAGTTTATGCATAGAAAACCAAGCATCTGCTTCTCTTCCACAAATAAATGACTTTACTAAGCACCTGGTACAGAAAACTTAACCATGTGTTTAAAGAGTTTACCTTAAAAAAATTACACTTTGAACTTGGCCTCCGATTAAACTCCTCTCAGAATTTAGTCCTTATCCTTGAACATAATTTGATAATGACCATTTGGCTGATAGAAAAAAGGCAGGTATACAGAGAAATAACTATGCCACAGCTATTAAAGTCTCATAATCATGAAATTTTGATTTTCATGACATAAACCTCTACTACTTCCAATGTTTTCTGTTTTGTTTTTAATTTCAGAGAAGGCTATTTGGACCTAAGGCTATGAATTAGGAAGTAATCTACTACCTAACTGCAATTCAAGGTCAGTTTACTTTGTAGCTTAATATGAGTAAAGTTTAAGAAAGTCTTAATCTCCCCCTCAATTTAACTATGCTAACCTCTGGTCATCTTTACAGAGGCTGAGGGCTTCAATAATACCAAAGTTTGATTTGTTAGTTAAATAGAACTAATTACTGCCTACTGAGGTAAGGATAACAAAAACACTTTGATACACATATATATGAAGAGTATACATTGTTTTTATATATATATATATATATAATTGTATAGTTATTAATCAAGAGGGAAGTCTGTAGAGTATAGGGGTGGAAAAAAGGGGGGAGCCAGTAAGAACGGGAACCAAAAATTAGGTGCCTACTCTATGTTAATGATCACCTAGGAGAGCAAGACACAGGATACATAAAGTACTGAAAACAAACACGAATGACTTATTTAACATAAGCATTGATTAGGTGACTGGATTCATATAAAAATGAAGGAAAAAAGGAAATATCAAATTTGATCATACCTAGGAAAATAAAGTCCGTAAAACCAAGTGATCTTGATGGATATTAATTTCCTCATTTGTTAAAAGCCTAAATCAAAATTAAGTCTATCACTAAAAACTAACCATAAGGCAAAGGTAACGCAAGCTCAGCTGACATACATTAAGTACAATTGTCCCTCCATATCCTTGCCCCACGGATACCAAGGGATGACTGTATAAATGGTATTCATTCTTAGCGTCTTCTGACGTTTAGCTATCTATGGACATTTACAATTATGACTTTGGTATCTAAAATGTTAGCCTCTAACAAAACAAAACAGTTTTAAGCACAAACTACAAATCAGACCCTTGATATACAAGCAGTATAAGTCAAGCTGTTTTTTTCAAAATGTGCAACTGTTGGAGCCTTGGAGGGCTCATTCTTCAAGGTAGCAGAACAACCTTCAGAAACAGCTGTAAGACCAATACAGTACCATATTTAACAATACCTTACGTGCTGAAACGAGGGCTTACACGTCACCTAAAAAAACCCTTAAATTCTATCATTTCTTCTGACTGCCAAATGTTCACACATGTTCTAAAAGCCATTAAAAATGAATTTTGCATGGGCATAATGAATTTAAGATGTACAAACATGAACAAAAATGCTATCCTGAAATTTGAAGCATTTTAGTTAAGTTTTTGGGAGCCTAGCATTTTAATAAGGAAGTAAGGAATCAAGGTATGTTTCCAGGGAATTCCCTGGCAGTCCAGTGGTTAGGAGTCTGCGCTCTCACTGCCACGGGCCCAGGTTCAATCCCTGGTTGGGGAACCAAGATCCCACAAGCTGCGTGGCACAGCCAAAAAGAAAAAAAAGACGTATTTCCTGATGTAGCAAGAAAATGATAAGTTCTGGCTTTTGCTATATAGGTATAAACACAGGTTGCCTGTGCTACATGGATTCTCAGCATAAAAGTTAAAACATCAAGACCTGAGTTGACGTTTTAGCAATATCTGGGTGCCAAACCTACTGTGAGACTTAAGCCAGTCATTTCCCTCTTTGAGACTACTTCCTCAAAATAAAAGAGGAGGAAAGAAAAGAGAGAATAAATGGCTTGAGCTTCATTGGCAAAAGGACTCTAGATTTTAAAAAAATAATGAAATCATCTGGTTTTAATCCAGCTTCTTTTCCTGTCTCATCTCTCAATGTACTTCATGCAAGACTAGTCAAACGGGTTTCTTATACTTAGAACATGTTTTTTCTATTCCTGTTCTATGCCTTTGCACATAAAGCCGTGCTGACGGCAAATACAGTTTCACTGTCCCCACCCCATCCATTACTGAAATCCACAAACATTTTGCCTCCTAGTTCAAAAATTCGATTTCTTCTACGAAGCACATTACCTGTTAACTTGGGTTCCTGGCTGAATGCTTACAGTAAATACCTACGTGGCTTAATCCCAAACTAGGTTATAAATTAATAGAGTAGAATTAGTAACAGGTACAAATATTTAAGTGAAGAGAACCAGGTGGCAGAAACCCGATTAGAGGGCTAACACCACTGGCAAAATAGGTGTTAAATGGGGCAGGGGAAACAAACCCAAAGTTCTGTAACATAATGGTATGGAATCAACCAGAGCATTTTGCAACCATTTGTATATCCAACTGAGTTGCTATTAACAAAAACACATGCTATCACGAAATTTTCAGGCATTTACCATCAAAGCATATTACGTTATGTGTACAACAAAACTGAGTGCCTATTACATGCCAGGAACTTTGCACTTTAGCTACAAAGATGAGACACCGTCTACCAATATCTCATAAACTAACAGAAAAGAGGAACATGAACATGACAGTGTGATAGATACAGAATTAACAAAGAAAAGGGAATGTCTCATTTTCTGGAGATAAAAAGAGCAGCTATGTAGACTTGGGTCATTTTAACTTTAGTGGTGACCCATGAGGCTCATAAGCAGGAGACAAATGAACAAACCTGCATATCATAGGTTGTGTTCCAGCTTGATCCTCAAATGTGATGAACTGAGTGTTTTAAGCAAAAAAAATTGTTTGGAAAGATGTTTGACTATGTAAGTTAACCTAGAAGGGGAGAACAAAAAGTAATAAAATAAAAAAGAGAAACAAAAGGAGAAGTTTAAAAGCAAAAATAGCTCAGTTTTGAATTTGTTTAGTTTGAAGTACCTAAGGGACAGGTAAGATATTTAGTAGTTCCAACTGAGTTCAGAGATGATAAATTCTGGAGTCATCAATAGGTAAAGGTGTGGGAACTGATTAATATAATTGGTGAAAAAGTGGATGGGGTCACAACACTGGGAAATAGCAACAATTAAGAAGCAGAGGAAAGCAACTAATGAAAACAGGAAAGACAGGAGTAGCAACTAGCAAAGGGTATTAGCATATAAACCATGGTTTTTTGTTTTTTGTTTTTGCGGTACGCGGGCCTCTCACTGTTGTGGCCTCTCCCGTTGCGGGCTCCGGACACGCAGGCTCAGCGGCCATGGCTCACGGGCCCATGCCCAGCGGCATGTGGGATCTTCCCGGACCGGGGCACGAACCGGCGTCCCCTGCATCGGCAGGCGGACTCTCAACCACTGCGCCACCAGGGAACCATGGTATTTTAAAAAGTTATATTCTAAGGCATCAACTGCTATAGGTTATATAAGACCACCCACGCCTGGAGCATATAAGAATACAAGACTTCACAAAATGTTATAAATGCAAATAACTCCATATAGTCTTTTCTTATTCCATAAGATAAAACTTACTTAAAAGGCTGTGGAGAAAGGGAACTAGTTAACTTTTAGACATTTAAAGTCTATAGCTGGCACAAATGAACCCTTGACCTCTGATGTTATGGGCAGAATATCTCCTCTCAGCCATCTAATTTTTCAAAGGATTTTTGTAAACTACTGAGTAGTTTATCTTGTCAACCTAACTGAAAAATGTTAACAGCTAAGAATTATGTTCCAGGTATCTTAAATATGGTAGGAATGCAAATTATTTGACTGAAATTAGAGCTAGAGTTCCAATCTGTCCCAAGAACAAAGAAACTGGAGAGGGAAAACAAGAATATAGTTTTAAGTCTAAGACACAAATACTATTATACTTTGGGAGGGGTACCTTTAAAAGTAAATACTTTTGAGGATAAAAAATATTAAAGTGACACCAAAAAAATATTAAAGTGATAATAATCTCTAGGAATAAATTGCTACATAATTTAACTTGCTTTCAGTTGTATGAAATACCATTTACCCTGGGTCCATAACCAATTTATTAGGACCAGCACTATATAAAAGATAGTTGTTTACTGAAGGTATATTCTGTACCTCAAAAAGACAATGTTGACCATGGCCTTTTCTGTTTTGTGGCGTGCATACAATAAAAAAGAAACAAAAACCCCCCATACCCACTTTTCTTTTGTAAGAAATACAAGTGCAAGATAAGCATTTAAGTATGCAGAGTTTATGGCAAACATAAGCACTGAAGGACAAGATGGCATAAAATACTTTTCTTGGACCACTCCAGAGAATGGTGAAATCTGTTTTTGCTACTTCCTATCTGCTTCATTTAGGCAGAAGCAGAATACTATTAGTTTTTCTAGTTTCCAGGTGAAATCCCGTACTTACAGATGTTTCAAACTTGAACTAAACGTCAACAGGGAAGAGACTATGGACCTGATTCTTTTTGGATGGCAGAGGGCAGGTAATTTCCAAAATGGTTTTTAGATATTTAGGAACAAACTTATCACCTCTCCTTAAAAATAATCAAGTTGACTCAAGGTATCCACACCCTGGAAAATTTTTTTGACCACCATTTGCAAATATGCATTTTAGGTTTAGTGTTAACACCTCGCCCAGCAAGAACGAGAGATGGCATTTTTTTCCAGGAAGTTAAACTAAGCAGGCTGTAATGCTGTTTAACCATAACATTTTAAGGTATATTTAATGGTTTCAACTCAAACAGTTCTCAGATATAAATCTTTTCATTCTACATTTAAAGGCCATTAAAGTCAGGGGTGGGGTGGGGCAAAGGAAAGTTTTATATAAAAACAAAATCCAGTGAAAGTCACATGTAATTCTGAATATTTTTTTTTTACTTTGAATTGTTTCAGCAAGTATGTCAAAAGATAGACAATGACTATTCAAAAATCCACCCCCAAAACTTTAAGAGCAGACAAAAGGGTTATCAATGTTTATGCCAAAAGCCCAAATTTGATTTACCGCAGAGCTTCATTTTACATACAATTTTAATAAGCCCTATTACTGGAATGCCAACCTTATAATACATAAAACACATGTAGCTACTAGTGGCTGGCACGGTGACACGTAAATGACAAGAGAAAAAGTGACAAAAATACAAGGGCAAAACTTATTGGATCCTCTAGTATCAGAGCAAGCAGTACTACATAACTTGATAAACCCCAAATACATCAAGGAACTGTAAACCCAGATAACAACCGGTGTTTGTATACTGTTGAAGTTTGTAGGTTAAAATGTCTGCTAGATGTGAGAAATATGGATGTTGAAAAATACTAAGGCCAGTTGTCTTCCCACCCTTTCGCGGGGCAGCACTATGGCTGTCCCATCAGCTGCCTCCCCACCCCATCTCACTGTGAAAGGGGAGGAAACCCTGCCACTGAGCCTCATCAACCCTCTACCTCTTCTCAAAACTGTGGTGATCAAAAGACGGGTTTTTTGTTGTTGTTGTTGTTGATTTTACAGTTTGGAATAAAGTACCAAGCATAATATTTTTATGAATTCAGGAAGCCTGTGGCCCCTGGTAAACCTAAGCACTGCATCTGCAGCTCTGAGATGAAAATTTGGGTGTTTCATTAGAGAACAGGCACAAAGGAAATTGTCTAGGGAGAACATATTAATATAATGCAAGAAGATAGACAAAGACAAGAAGTAACTGCAAGTAGTATTTTAAATGCCACAGGAAAGTAAAGAAAAATTAGAGCTCAAGAGGTTCATGGGTTTGGCAATTAGGAACAATGAGGACCTAAGCTACTTAAAAGTACAAAACAAAACAAGGATTTGTTTCCATTAGCTTGCAATATGGCCTCTCTTCCTTATTAAGGCACAGTGAAGTTAAAACCTTCTGAAAATTGCCTTTAAATCTACTGACTTCATATTTAGTTCCTCTTTTCTAAGCCGTAAGAAAATTGCTATAAGGGTAAGGGAGTCGTTACTTACACATAATAGACCCCTGAAATTATTCAAGAATTCTTATAAGTAAAATGCCCAATTTATATTCATAGAACACACAAAAAAGTTTTGAACTTTAAAATCTTTGTAGTACTTAAAATAAATATTAAAAATTCAATGTTGTTTTCAAACTACCAAGTCTACAACTAAGACTAAAGGAAATAGTGCAACCTTGACTCCAGGTTAACTCATCTTTTCAGGTCCAACAAGCATTTCCTCCAAGCACCAAATATAGGTATTCAGTCAAAAAGCAAGTCAGGAGTTAGGTGGAAAAGTCTTTGTTGAATAACTCCCAGCTCTCACTCAACACCACCCAAGGAGAGAAGCCCTTTTAACTCTTCTCTAGTTCAGTTAATGGCTATTAGTTTGGCTAAGTGGGAAAAGACAAAAACAAAATTAGTCTTTCTTACTCAATCTGCCAATGTCGACCATAAGAACTTCTGAGCTGCTGGAAATCTTCACCTACCAAGGTTCCAAATACTAAAATTAAAATTCATACTTGTACAAAAGTGATTTATAGAGGTACGCTTTAATATTTCATACTGGTGCAGGAATCTTAATAGTATTTACCAAAACTGATTATAATTTCATCTTTTATTTTTAAAAACCGCAGTAAGAGGGCGACAGAAAAACAGAAGACTAAGAGTATTGAAAACAGCCTTACGACTTCATGTACAACACTGGCAACTTTTATTCTGTATTACTAATCACGTCTAAATTAAAAAAACAAATCCACTGATAAGATTTCACATTCTTGTAGAATATACAGATAGGGAGGAAACAGGAAGAAAGTAAATACAGACGGAAAAGACAAATTTGAAGAGGGCCCCTCAAATTTCAGATGATACACTCCTTGGTTTCTTCTTTTAGGTAACTAAAAGTGTTCCTGGGTATTATCACGCCTTTTACACTTGTTTCCAAACTTAGGGAATATTTTGCCATTCGGATCTGAGAAACTTTACGTTTTCTCAGAAAATAATCGATACTCCTCGGCGCTGTGGCCCAGGAACTAGACTCTCCTTTTTACTCAGTCCAGTGGCCCTTCGGGACTCACGGTTGATTCCGATTCCCACATTAGAGACCAGCCACCTTAAGTAAATACACCTCGCAAGGAGAAAGGCGGGTAAGAAAATACGGCGCCAAACCTTCCCCTCCACCAACAGCCGCCACACCCCCTAAGGAGTGTCCCTCCGGGGGCTTTTCCCGAGAGCTGCGGCTCTTATAAGCAGTATGGGGGAAGCGAAGCGCCCTCAACAGTCAACTCTTCCTCTTCAGGCGGCCGACGCCGACCGCACCACAGTCTCCTCCGCCCCAGCCCTTTCCCCTCCCCCGCCCCAACCTGGGTCTGAGCCAAACCCCACAGGAATGCAGCCCGGTCACATGCGCTGCGGCGGCGGTGGACGTGCCTCTCCCCCCGCGCCCCAAGGAGACCCAGCGCCATCTTGCCCTGACGCAGTTACTAAAGTCATGGGAAAATTGGTGTCTCCTCGTCCACGCCAGCACCCCGAAGTTTCGCAGAGGCCGAGCCGGGGCCCTCACCTCGCGCAGGGACAGGAGAAAATAGTCAAGGAAAAGCCTTGAGATTCCCTTCGCCACCGCTTGGGCTCCACACCGGCCGCGGCAGCAATGAACACCATCGTCACTGCTCTCTCTCCGCAACAGCCTCCCCCGACGGCTCTGGCCCCGCCCGCTGCTGCAGCATGAGGTCACCGCTAGCCAATCACGACACGCCCAACAGAACACCTCGGGCACTGATTGGCTGCACGGACCGCCTCTGCCTCTCCCGACTCCGCTTACCAAGCGCTCCGGGAGGCTGTGCAGCTAGAAGACGGAAACCGCCATTACGGGGAAAGACCCCGAAAACAGGAGCCGCAATCACCGTGTTATTTTACTGGGGAAACCCTTTATTCTTTGGCTTGCCCCTTTGTTCTTCGAGATAACCGTCTCTCTGACCCTCCCTCGTTTAATCACCGCCGCATAAAGGAGTTCCCGCTCCCCTCCCCGCACATTGTCCCGCCGGCGGGGAAATCCTTCCCCGGGGCCAAAATAGGAGGCACAGACAGCAACTGCACCGACGGCAACGGCAGCTTTTTACCCCGATACACGGTGGCAGGGAGGCGGCGCTGACGGTGGCTGTATTTTTCCTGCTGCTTCTCCCCCCGACCTCTTCCGTTTCTCGCTCCTCCATCGAGACGGCGCTGGACTCGCCAGCTCCGCTTTTATCCGATGCTCGGAGCCTGCGCACTGGAACCGCCTCAGCCCCTAGTGGGCGACGAGTGACACCCCAACCGAGTTCATCCCGCGCTGGAGGCTAGACTGAGGAGGGGGAGGGAGAAGGGCAGACCAGGGCTGAGGTGGTTTTGGGAGTGGGAGAAAGTGCATGGGGTGGGGTGTCTTTCCAGGGCCTCCAATCATTATCCTTCCACCCAGCAGTGGCGCGCCCAAGCTCACCGATATCCAGACTTGAGGGCTACTCAGGGAAAGGGGATAAAGAACCAATCCCATCAAATACCGAAACTTTCCCAAACCTTCGGTGAATTGTTGAATGCATCTCTTGTGAAATAGACGGAGATTCTGTCCACCGCTCTGCCTCCAGTTGGCTGTCTTCTAGCCGCGGTGGAGAGGGAACGGCGGGCGGCAGCCCACAAGCAAAATGGCGGCGGACAGCTTCGTCCCCTCCCCCTCTGCCCCTGCGGAGCGGGGCGGGCGGGCCCCGTGCACTTGCCGCCGCCGCGGCCGCCGCCGCCGCCGCGGCCGCCGCCGCCGCCGCCGCCGTCAGCCGCCATTTTCCCAGAGCGAGAGGCAGTGACACTGAGCGGGCGCAGGGGGCCGAGTCCGAGACGGTACCTGAGTTCGGGAGCGGCAACAGAGGGGGCATAGACACTCTTGAGCAGCCTCGCCGTCGCCTCTGCGTTCCTGTTGACTTTCTCGGTGCCCCCTCCCCTACTCCTCGGTTGCTGGTGAAGAGGCTGCGCGCTGCTGTTTGGGGAGGGGGTGTGTGGAGCCGGGTCCTGAGTCCGCAGTGGCTGCTGTCGGGGGGTCGTCCGACCGCGGAGGTGTGGACAGACTCCTTGAGGGTCGAGCAAATAACGGGGTTCGGGTGTCTGGTGTGTGAACATCACAGGTCAGTGCCTGTCGTCTCCTTGGGAGTTCATGGGGTTTGCGGGGTGGAGGGACGTGTGTTTCCAGGGGTAGGGGGCTTTCGCATCTTTATCTTTCCGGCGGGGGGGGGTCGACGTTGGCTCTCAGGTGTCTTGGCGGGGGCAAGACGTTGGTTGTTTGAATCGAATTTATCCTTTATCTTCTCTGTCCCTAGAAAGGAAACATTATGGCGGGTTTTAGGGTTGGGGAATGGGAAATTGGCAGTTAAACCCCCTTGAGAGTGGGAGTTAGGGAGGGGGCGCGCTCCTCGCTGGCTGCGGGTTAGGGCCGCTTGTGTGAGGAGGGAGGCTTGTAACTGTTAGTAGGGTTTGTGTTGAAGTGGTCCCAGGAGCTGCCAGCTCTCCCTGTCCTCTACCGCATGTCGTTCAGGTGCTGGGAACCCGTCTAGGCCCCATTTTCTTCTGCTGCTTCCATTTCTTGCCTGGCAGTCTCAGGTTTAATTTTCTCATAAATACGAAGGGGGTGGAAAGAACGCCCTGGGTATCTCCCTTTGTGGGAGAACGAGACAGCTCTTCATCCTCTCCAGGAGAGGGTAAAACCGCCCCTGAGGTGGTCACCCCAGTACCCAGCCTTCTCAGTCTCCTCCCCCCCTCCTCTTGCATTATCGCCGTCCTTTACTGTAGCGGAGGCTTAGAAGCCACAATATGGCACATTTCAGGGAAGCTGATTTTGACCAAGGGATTGGCACGAACACTGTGGCAGCAGACACAGAAGAGAAACAAACGGTTCACTGTGCTAAACGGGGGAGGGGGAGAGAGAAAACAAATCCGGAGGGCTCTCTTCCACCGGCCTTAGCTCCGTTGAGATCCGTTCTTGCGAGACTCTGTCTTAAGAACGATGCAGTTTCAAGGCAAAGGGAAATCGCTAGAGTGGCTATAGAGTAAACCCCGTTTTGCCTGTTTCCCCCCTTTTTAGAGATGTGAATAACGTAAGGTGTTTGGAGTTCTGGAGACCTTGAAGAGAATTAAGTGAGGTGCATTCAACTCTGGGGTGGAGACATCAATACCTAATTGGAAAACAGTCCATTTTTTCCTTTAATCTCCGAGATGGGCAGTAAAAAGTGAAATTTCCCTCTTTTGTCCTTTACAGATTCTAAAAATGGCGGCCCCAGGCTGATGTTGTGGTAATCTAATCAGCTCGGGTCCTCCACACCCCTAGCAGTGCGTTTGTCTGCAGCATATTACAGGCTTATTATGTTTACATGAAAAGGCTGGGCTTTTTTTCTTCCCCAAACCGTTTACAGAGATGTGTTGATTTTACTGCAAATTACAATGCTGTGTCTTAGTTGATTAATTTTATGGCTTTTTCCTGAGAGGCAAATAAAATGACACCACTTTTGAAAAAATAAAAACACTCAGGTGTTTTTAATAGAAATTTCAGTAGTGAGGCCAGGTGCTCTTACATAGTAAAAAAAATTATTTAGGGGCAAATAATAGTTTTTGTTTGGTTTAATCCAAAGCGTCTTTTATTCAATAAGCCAAAGTAAATTAAAATGTTTAGTAAGTGTGTAAGTACAACCTATTTTGTGTGATTAGGCATTTTAGTCTAGAGTGGAACGTTTCCCATCCAACTTTTGACCAATTTTGTGAATTTTGGTTTTTGTAATCTTTCAGATTTTTAGGGAGCTGTACAAACAAGCCTAAACCTGTTACTTCACTGGGTGTGGAGATGCTTGTCCTTCTATTATATTTGGCATCCATTTTTCCCATATATTTAAGCATTCCTGAGGAATTTTGTAACTTGTGTATTTGATAAAGTGGAGCTGCATGCTTTGCTCCCTTACAGTTGTCTTACAGCATTCTGTTATAATTATGTAAGTAAAAAAGTAAGGCTCTAGCTCTTGATATTTTTCCTTCCCAAACATGCCCGTTTATTTACCCATTATGGGATGTGGAATTTTGTCTGTTTTAATAGACTTTAAATAAAAGCCATATCATAACAGGGTTTTGAATCCATTTTATGCTATTTTCAAAATCTTACAGATTGGGGCAGAAAATTAAATGACGTCATTTAACTTTATTTTTTAAAGTGTGAATGATTAGAATTCATCTCTGTAGTGGGAAGTTGATCTTTTTTGGCCTGAAGTAAGCAGTGAGCTAAGAGTGGGCTATTAATGGCATTTAATGACCATTCTGATTGTGGAGCAACTGGAAGATGAGTGCCTTTCAATCCAGTAGTACTTAAAAAGGTTGGAGAGGATACACCCTTTCATGATTCTCTTATTTCATTGTAAATTCTGCTCTAAAATACTTACAGTGGAATAAGAGATTTATGAAGTTCATATATGAATTAGACTGATAAAAAATTTGTAATTTACAAAATAATAGTAGAAGTTACCGGCTTAGGGAGTTTTATCATGGAAGACTGAGCATACAACTTTACTTAGAATCTTTGAAATATTTTATAAGATGAAGTGTTGGTGGGTGGTGGAAAAGTTTGTGTAGGGACTCGGGGTCAGTACTCATTTGTCATATGCTCTGACTGATCATATAATTCAGATCCCTAACTGCTGTGTAAAGATTGTACATTTATTTTATAGACTAAGTGGTTAAGATCTGTGGTTCAGAAGGTTGGTACTTTAAACTTACTATCTAATGTAGGTAATTAGTATACTCTTGGGAAAACTTGATTTATATAGCCAGAGGAGGGAACACTGTTTATACACGTTTTTGTTGATCTTGACCTTGATCACGTCTAGACTTATAAGGCATTTGGATTTATTTGGCTTCAAACAAACAATATCAAGTTAGAAATTATAAGAAAAGCTGCCTTCAGTCGTACGAGCTTTCTTCATACTGGCCTGCTTCATTGCTTTGTGGTTTGTTTCTTTTTGTTTGTATTGATATGTTTTTGGTTCCTATAAAGTGAGTCTGGCTTTTTATTTATTTTTTGTATATTGTACTTTATAAATAACATGGTTGTAAATGTTTGCTTTTTATTCATGTATACCCCAATTGACTATCTATGTTTTGGATTGTCAAGGCAAATTTATTAAAAGGTGAGGCATAATTTTTGTTCCCAGAGAGTTTTGAAACATTTGGTGCCTTGGGGCAAAACTAGTCAAATGGTCTTTGTTCTTAGAATAGCTGAATTTGAGGGATTAGTTGTTTATCTGTTTAAGTGGATTTGTAGAAGATCATAATGTAATTGGAGAGCAAATTTTAGAGACCACATTTTGATCATGCTTCCCTTTTGTTGTCAGTATAAGTTACAGGACCCCTTCGATCTCAATTTAAGTTTAGAACTTTTACAGGACTTCTCATTTCTCTTCAAGTCTTTAGGTCTCTGATAACTCTTCTACAATTTTGCCTCGTCTGTTTTCCTCACTGCTTCCAGCCGGAGAATTTTTACCATATATACCGCAGTAAGCTCTAGGATTTCTTGAATCTAAAAATGAGGAAGTGAGGCAAAAAGCCAATTAATAAGTTAGGAGAAACTCTTCCTCTCAATATATACTGTAGTGGTCTTAGTGAAATTAGAACTTATTAAATTGGTTTCTTATTTCTAAGAATAATATGGCCCATTTTTATGCATCAAACTCTTAAAGAAGGTTATGGTTTTATTTTTTAAAATGTATTTTATAAATCCTAACAGCTCTTCTTTTCTGGAAGTTACTACTGGGACTTAAAATGTATACTACCATTGTGTGTTTAAAGTATTGTATAAAATCAACAGGACTTTGAAGAGCTATCAAAAGACTGCTTAAGGAATATTAGTATGGAATCTTCTTAAGAGACATTATGTTTATTTTTTTTTTAATATTTTAATAATATATAAAATAGCTTCTATCTCCAAAGGATTCATTCTTAGCAGATAGTAGGTGCCCAATTTTTTGTTCAATTTAAAGCTTTTGTTAAGTGAACACATTTACATCTCAGATATTCAGGGTGATCAGGGACTGTTCCTTGTCACGTGTGAGAATAAATGTTAAATACATGTATTCTGTGAGATTTACTTTTTAATGTTGAATATAGAATTATTTTTACTTTGTGATAAAATTATTTTTTGTGTTGACTGGCAAAATAACAAGACAGATACTATTTGAGATATTGCTGTGTAAATGTTATTCAGTTTGTAGGCTGGGTTTAAAATTGGAGTGGCTTATTATCTCTTTTTTACTGCCTCTTTTATAATAATGTAGGGAGTAGCCTCATTTTTTTCCGTAATATTTTTTTTTAACATCTTCATTGGGGTATAATTGCTTTACAATGGTGTGTTAGTTTCTGCTTTATAACAAAGTGAATCAGTTATACATATACATATGTTCCCATATCTCTTCCCTCTTGCGTCTCCCTCCCTCCCACCCTCCCTATCCCACCCTTTTTCCTTAATATTGAACGAAAAAATATTTTTGTATTACCTAAAAATTTATTTAATATGGAAGAGCAATATTTGTGGTTGAAAATTGTTTTTAGTGCACTAAAGTTTTGAAGTAGACAGTATTTAATGGTAACAGTCTTGCCATTGCAATTTAAGGATGAGTATTTTGTAAAGAGGTAGGAGTTGACCAAAAGAAATTGTTTTCTGTTATTGTGAGCACTTATGATGAGTGCCACAGTAAAAATCAAATGGTAGTGACTCAGGCTAGGTTAATTAGATCGTACTTGTATCTTTAAGAATATGAGAGGTTTTTATTAACCATTGGTAACCAGAACGCTTTTTACTTAAATCAGAATCAAGAAGATAGTTTTATATTTTACTTGATATGTATTTTTGCTTGATATCAGTTCAGTTCTTGTGGATAGCTCATAAATCAAATTTTATTTTAAATTGTGTAGGAAAGCCATGTTAGTATTGTTAGGTAAATTTTATACCTTTGTTGAAAATCTCATTTGGTTATTTATCAAAACTATTTAAGCTTTTAGGGACGTTGGACATTTTCCATGCAACAGGTCAGTCACAGATGTCTTCTTTGGTGTGTTGCATTAAGATGCCATCAAAACAGACATTGTGCTTTTTAATGAGTAAATAATTTATAATTTAATGAGTAAATAATTACTTGTCAATCATTTTAAATTAAAATACCTATTTTTGCGTTTTAAAACTATCTCAAATGTGAAATCTGGGTTTAAGGAAGGACCTATATACAGGTCAACATGAGATACAAAATGATAAGTACAGCTTTCTTTATACAACTGGAGAAGAGATAATTTTCTACTAACTCTTAGATGATCGAGCAGTTTAGAGTTAATCCAAACGTATAAACATTCTTGGTCCTGAGGTTTATTATTGAGAAAGATAATATTGAGTAATCACACCTGTGTTATAACCAACACGGGTGCACCATTTAAGGTCTGAGCCTGTGGCAGAAGCTAAGTAATATAACAGTGGGATTGAGTTAGTTTTGGTTTGTGGTATTTATAAGATAATTTCAAGTTCACATAATTATGTTATCTAACATTTTATCTGAGACCAGAAAATTAAAAACTTTTTAAAATCTTTTTTGAGTTTTATTTTCAAAAAGTACTTAAAACATTTTTATTTAAAGACTTTAACAAAATTTTCCATGATAAATTAATTTAAACTAAATAAGTTTAAACTTTAGAGCTATATGTTTTCCATTTTTCTCACCGTTTGGTGTAAGAATTAGGTAAAGCCTAGTGTCAAAATGGTTTTTGGCAAAAAGTGAGGAATGTGGTGGAAATTAACCATTATCACTTAAGATACTGTCCGGAAAACACAGGTTTGTTTTTTCAAAAGTTCACATATCAGGAGACTATCTGTGAGAAAGATAAGCCCTTCTAATACTTTTTCTTATATCACAGACTAATAATGAGGTCATAGTTTCTATTTTTGATTTTACAGAGAGACCTCTTGCATTCCTCTTATTTTGTGTGTCATTTAAAGAAAGACAAGTTTCAGGAATTTGAAAACCCATTTCATCTTTAATCATGTGGCAAAAGATGATTAAACATTTTTAAAAAATTAATTCATTTACTTGTTTTTGGTGCGTTGGGTCTTCTTTGTTATGTGTGGGCTTTCTCTACTCTCCATTGCTGTGTGTGCACTTCTCATTGTGGTGGCTTCTCTTGTTGTGGAGCACGGGCTGTAGGTGTACGTGGGCTCAGTAGTTGTGGCTCGTGGGTTCTAGAGCACAGGCTCAGTAGTTGGGGCAAATGGGCTTAGTTGCTACGCAGCATGTGGGATCTTCCTGGACCAGGGATGGAACCTGTGTACCCTGCTTTGGCAGGCGAATTCTTAACCCCGCCCCACCAGGGGAGTCTCAAGATGGGAAGATACTTTGGTAGCCATAAATTGATGGCCGGGCAGTAGGGTCTGCGGTTGGTCTGATACATAGTAATTCTTCTTGAGAAAGTAAGATTGTTCCTTTTGGAATTATTTGCTTTTCTCTTTAAATGAAGCTGCATAATTGGTTGAATTTGACACAGCTTTATTACATTTTAGCATTAAACCCCTACCTAAACACTATTTTTGAGGCACAGACAAAAGACTAATTTGAGTAGCTGCTGTTTCCCTTGCACCATTTGTTTCTATTTCTCAAAAGCCTACTGTTTTAGGATTTGTTTGGATGCAAGGAACAGAAATCAGCTCCAAGTAGCTAAAGTAAAAGATTTGTTATAAGGCTGTAGGGAAATCTCACAGAACTTATTTGAAAAAGTACAGTTAGGCCTTACAGGAATTGGCAAGGTGTCAGAGAACCAGTATTCTCCATCTTGATCCCTCTAATTAGCTGTGACTGGTTAAGGAGATGGTAGTGGGGTGAGTATTTAAGGTATGAGTGTGTGTGTGTGTGTGTGTGGGAGTAGTTTCCTTGTATGGAGAGCAAAAGAAAAACACCTCTAATTCATCTGAAAATAATTGCCTTTTTCCCACAGATACTCAGATATACCTTGGAGGGCCTCTAAAACTAAATAATTAATATCAAATGATGATCCTATTTTTTAGCTTAAAAATGCAAATATGGTATATATATATATATATATATATATATATAAATATATATGAATGTTGACCAGTGTTTCCAAAAAAACGGGTTTTTTTTAGGTGTTAATTTTTTATTTTGTAATAATTTCAAACTTCCAGACAAGTTTCATGAATGGTATAAACTTGCCTTATATCCTTCACCCAGATCCCCTGATTTTTAACATTTTGTCACTACATACTGTTCTCTCTGCACGTATAAAAAAAAAATTCTGAACCATTTGAGAGTATATTGCATACATCATGCCCTCTTAGAGCCCTTAATACTTAAGTATGCATTTCCTAAGAACAAGCATCTTTTCTTAGGTAACCAGAGTGGTTAAATTCAGGAAATATAGCATGCGTGTAATACTTTTCTCTAGATTATTGTCCATATTCCATTTTCATCGGTTGTCCCAGTTATGCCCTTTATTAGTATATTTTTCTGGTACAGTAGCTAATCCAGGATCGTAGATTGCATTTAGTTCTTAGGTCTCTTTAGTTTCCTGTAGTCTGAAAGAGAGTTCCTCAGTCTTTTGTCATAACATTGGTAGGCTAGATATTTATTCAGTTCCTCTCAATTTGGGTTTGTCTAAGTTTTCTTCATAATTAAATTCAGATTTTACACTTTGGGCTGGAACACTAGATAAGTAATATGTGTTTTTCTCTCATCTGGAGGCACTTGATGTTTGCCCACTACCAGTATGTTCGTTTTGATTGCTTGGTAAAGGTATTGAGGAGTTTCTCCATTGTATATTTACTGTTTCTCATTTTGCCATTATTAAGTAATTTGTGGGGAGATATTTTGAAATTGTGTAAATATCCTGTTCCTCATGAGACTTTCCTCTCTTAGATTTAGTGTCTATTGATGATTCTTACCTGAATAAGTTTTTACTATGGTAACTGCACATTTACCAAGGTTTTTAGCAGCGGTTTTTTTCTGGGTAATTGGTATTGTGGGAGTTTCTTTTTCCATTTTGGTTTTTCTGTAACGCATATAGGTTGCTTTTGTAATCACAACAAATAAATGAATTTTAAGGAAGAAAAGTGTAGATAATTTAGATAGTATCAATAGTATTCCTGCAGGATTTTCCACACAAATGGGATTTAAAATAGTTTCTTGAATCTAGCCTAATTTGAAATTCAGAACACAGAAATTAAGTACTTAGATTGTTAAAAAAATTTTTAAATGATGTAGTTCCAATTCCTCATTCAGTTTTTAGAATTATTGCTAAATAAGCCTTTAACAGTTGTTTAGGTTTATGATTTGTTACTAATGCTAGCAGTTTGATTTCTAACACAAGGCTAAAAATACATATTTTAATTGTGGTGCTATTTCCCTTCTTCCATTAAAAAAAATTCTTTAAGTAATTTTTTTAAAGTTAAAATATTTTTTCCTGAAATCATTGAGACAGGTTCTTTTTTCCCATATACACAAGTCAATGCTTTTTAAAAAGGGGTTGGTAAGCTGGTAATACAGCAGAGCATCAAACATCTATAACCCTTAGGTCAAAGCAGTGTATGATTTTTGGAACCTTGTAATGAAAGAAATACATACTCATTGTAAAGAAGTTCAGAAGAACAAGAAAGGGACAAGAAACAAAACACATATTCAGACTTTAATTACATTGTGATGACACTTTTATCAATTTGGCATATTTCCTTTCATTGATAGCAAAATATTGGTAGTGAATTTGGATGATAATTTGAATGTTATACTGATTCAGGTCCTGGGTAACATATTGAATGAAAATTATTAATTTAATTTCTTGGGAAATTTTCAGAGGGACTGGTAGAAGAAAAGCGTTGTGAATACTTAGAGAGTGGAGATTTTATTCTGTAAAACTTAAATTCCCTTCTGAGAAAAATTAAGATGATCATATTTGAGAATAGTGAGGATTAACAAGATGATACAATGGATTTGTAGCATTCTACAGGTGCTTTGTTGACTTAAAACTCATTTGAATCAACTGTATCCAACTGTATCTTAAGAGAAGGAAAGTTCAATTTGTAGCATTACCAAATCTTAGCCCGTTGTTTTAAAAAAGTATAGAGGGAAAGGTGCAAAAACAAGTCCCATGATGAATTAGAGGATTTTCTTTTAGGCCCAGACCCCCAATCTGGACATGTAAAGTAGCACCCTATTGACTAAAGTTAAGAAACTAGAGTTATAATTGACTTGTGAGATCTTTTGTTTAAATATTCTTATTGTGGCCCAGGGACCACATGTATCATTTACATGGAGTGCTTATTAAAATGAACATTCTTGGGCCCCATTCCAGACCTACATAATCACATCTGGAGGGGCCTTGAATTTGCATTTGAGTACTAGTCTCAGCTGATTTTTACACTATTTTAGCTCTTTTATATTACAGGTAGACTCAGCCCCAGGGAGGTTAAATAATTTTCCCAAGATCATATTAGATTATGGTTGATCAAGAATTAAAATTTAGATCCTGATGCTTGGTGCTTTATACTTTTCCATGCTGAAACCATGCTGACTCTTCTCTTGAGAAGCCAGGCTTCTGGATTCTCTAAATGAGGAAATACTGGTCTTTGTGCAGTGTCATGTGTCAGACTCTATATTTTGTGCTTTTCTGTATCCCAATTCAAGATGATCTCTTGGTTTCTAGAAGAGTCTTGGATTGGAATTATAGCAGTACCAATTGGGATCAAGTTGTGGTGAGTCTTGAATGCCAGGATAAAAGAGTGGCTTTTATGGAAGAGCCACTGAAAAATTACCCTTGGGGAGTGATATATTAGGACATGCTTATTTACTCCTTAAAATTGTTAAGATTATGAAGGTAATTAATATATGCTTATTAAAAGAACTCAGTACTTCTTTAGAGGCAGTATTGCAGAGGGGTGAAGAGTAGAAACTCTCGAACCACGCTGCTTTAATTTGACTGCATTCAAACTAAGTTGTACTCCTATGTGACCTTGGGCAAGTTACTTACCTGTGCCTTAGGTTCTTGATCTGCAAAATGAACATAATAATAGAGCCTATCTTATAGAGTCTTTTTTATTAATTGGAATATAGTTGATATAGAGTTGTTTTGAAATTCTATGAGTTAATACGTATAAAATCTTGGTAAGCTCTATAAGTTGTTGCTGCTATAGTTGTTTCAGGAAAAAAGTGAGTCTCTGACTCCCATCCTTAGCTTCTCTCTTATGCTGAGGTGATGACTGTTTCTAATTTCTGTATTTTTCTTTTGGTGTTTTATGTAGATGCTGTAGAAGTTTCTTTAACCTTCATTTAACCAACCTTCAGGATTAATATTCCTTCTGTAAAAACTACGGATGCCCATTACATGTTGAATGATGTAAATAAACTACTCTGTGCTGCTGCCACTAGTTGAGTTGAATGTTCACAATAGTCATGTTTGTTCCCAAATTGGCTAATCCCATTGTACTTGTCTCGTGTTTATATTAGTTAGGTATTACATAAAACAGAGATAAGTGAATGTGAAGAGAGAGTTGTTTAAATGAAAACTAAGTTAAATGCTTTGGAAAACTTGATAAAGGCAAATTAATTGCTGAAGAAAATTGTCAAGTTAGGTATTGGTAAGGCAACTAAAAGATTATGGGGGGGCTTCCCTGGTGGCGCAGTGGTCGAGAGTCCGCCTGCCAATGCAGGGGACACCGGTTCGTGCCCCGGTCCGGGAAGATCCCACATGTCGCGAAGCGGCTGGGCCCGTGAGCCATGGCCGCTGAGCCTGCGCGTCCGGAGCCTGTGCTCCGCAACGGGAGAGGCCACAACAGTGAGAGGCCCGCGTACCGCAAAAAAAAAAAAAGATTATGGGGAAAAATAAGAAAAAATCTAGAAGGAAGTCTACATTCACACGGCTGCACAAGTGTCTAGGTGATTTCTTACCTTGGAATAATCTAAAACCAAAAACCATAGGTAATACATTATAGATATGGTTTCTACAAGAACGAGAACCCAGAATACGAATTAGGGGAGCCATATTCAAAAAATATTTCGGCTTGACACCAAAATATTGATGAATGATATTATAAATTAAAAATACAGTCTTTATAATAATATATATTTATATATAATTTTTTCCTGATTCTCCATGTTAAATGACTGACTTTGATGAACTCAAACTTCTAGTCCCTATTTTTTGTATATAAATCCTGATTTCAATGTTTAATCCAAAACAGGATGGATCTTAACTGCATTCTGTAACTTTCTTTTTTCATTTAATATCTTGTAGATTTAAAAATGTTCTTTCAAAATTAGACTCAGGTTTGTCCAATGGGGTTTATATGACCCTACCTAGATGAAATGACAGATTTCATTTGTCTCTAGAATTTAACAGATACATTGATATGTTAAGATCCAATAGCCTTTGTTATCTTGTGAGATTTAAATTGTACTCTTCTTTAGGACCTTTCTAACTCTGATAGTATTATATATTAGATTCATTTAGTGGCAGATAGTTGAATGCCCTCTATGTGGAAGCATCATGGTAGCTACTAATTTTGGCTTGCTGATCTTGCGCATATTTCCTAAGGGAAATAGCTGATGATTGTGTTGTCCAATATACCTGGGATCAGTTTGTTTCATTTTCAAATTTCAGCCTGTAATTGTTTGGTATGTTGTAACCTAGTTGCTCTATGTTAGTAGTAACTTTTTAGTTATACATTAATGTAGTAACTGCATGATTTTTTAATTTCGTGTTAAAACTGGCAGATTTTATGGATGTGGTGTGGTTGTGCCAAAACACGAAAGTTCTTTTGTTGTGTATTTACTTTGAGAGTATCTGAGAAGCTGTGATATTTATCATTTAAATTTAATCTAGAGTCATGGTGGAGATTTCGGAAGACATTCTGCTGGTATAGCCTAAACTATCACTTAGAAGAAGTTTCAGTTTTATGCTTCTTATAGATTGAAGTAAGTTGTTCATTATGGATTTGGGCAAAAGTATTTCTAATTCGGTCCCTGATTTCACACAGCAACTTCCTTCTTCATGTTCAAATGACTTTTATAAGAGTGGCTGGTCAGCTCAGTACATGTGGATTATTTTTCATTTAATCTCTTCACATAAAGGTCTTTACAATGAAGTTTGAAAGTGAAAGTGGGTGCAGCCTGTCTTATGGCAAATATACTGGCCACTATAGAACTCGTTGTATCTACCAACTTCATTCTTGACATTTTATTTTTTTCTTTATTGTAAAATTTCTCAGTGATTATATGCCTCTAAAAGCTTTTCTAATAGAGACTTAGATCTGTTAGTGCCATAATTCATTTTTGAGTAAGATGCATAGACTTTTTCTCTAAGTTTCAACTCTCTAGTAGTAATACACCAGTCCTCCATTTCTAGGTTTTGGTTTTTGTTTTCATATTAACATATGAAGAGGGGGAAGCTGATCTTTGAATACTGTAAGCCCTGGGATCAAAGGACTGGGAAAAATTCCATAAAAGTAAACGGTTTAAACATGGAAAGTATTTTTCCTTTTTTTATTCATTTTGGTCTCTTGCTGACTTTGTAGGTTGTTAGATACTTAGAAATTAAAGTACTCTTATTTTAGACTTAAGATTTGATAGTAAATTTTTAAATGTATTTATTTATTTATTTATTTTTTGGCTGTGTTGTGTCTTTGTTGCTGCGCATGGACTTTCTCCAGTTGCGCCGAGTGGGGGCTACTCTTTGTTGCGGTGCGTGGGCTTCCCATTGCAGTGACTTCGCTTGTTGTGGAGCACGGGCTTCAGTAGTTGTGGCTCGCGGGCTCTAGAACGCAGGCTCAGTAGTTGTGGCACATTGGCTTAGTTACTCTGCAGCACGTGGGATCTTCCCGGACCAGGGCTTGAACCCATGTCCCCTTCATTGGCAGGTGGATTCTTAACCACTGCGCCACCAGGGAAGCCCAAAAGTAAATATTTTAAACAGATATATTCTTTAACCATTTGTTCTTTCACGTGTTCTTTCACCATTTGTATGTCCTTGGTAGCCAACGATATTTTGACTGGAATTGATTAAATTATCTTTGGATTGGAAAATATAAACTTCATAGCTTTAATTCTAAGAGGCACAACACTGACATCCATAAATGAGTATCTACAGTGTATTTACATATCTTATTTTCTCTGCACAGCAACTCTGCAGGTAGATCTTTTACCCATTTTTCTTGAGAAGCCTAGAGAGACTGAGGGTCACATAGCTAAAGAGTGACTGATCAAGAATTTTAATTCAAGTCATTTGAAAATCATCATAGCTTTCCACTGATCCTTAAAAAGGACTAGTTCTTGGCAAGGTAATGAGAATACCCAAATTTCTAATCCAAGGCAGTTACTTAAGAAAACTATTCTAAGATACCCTTGATTATATTAGATTGTCATAGCTCATTTGAGGTGTCTTAAGGGCAACTTAATTTTCTCCCATCCTGAGGGTTGTCTTTTTGCCTTGTTTATGGTTTCCTTTGCTGTGCAAAAGCTTTTAAGTTTCATTAGGTCCCATTTGTTTATTTTTGGTTTTGTTTTCATTACTCTAGAAGGAAGGGCAGCTTAATTTTGTTCACTGCTCATACCCAGCACTTAGAACAGTATCTAGGGAATAGTATATGCGCAATAAGTATGTTAAATGAATGAATTTGAATTCATTATATTTTGAAAGAATAGTTGCCATAGTCTGGGGGGAGAAATGCTTAACACTCAAGATTTCTTCCATTGTTTGGAGACAAAGTACTCAGAACTTGATAGTGATAAGCTGGAAGAGTTGTTGATTGTTGGAAATTATTCAGATGATGAAGATCGTGGTGGGGGCCACAGAAATTGAGGAAGAGTGAATCTGAAACACTGGGGAGGCACAGAAGACTGGGTGAGCAAATGTAATAGACTAGAGAAAAGAACGATTAAAAAGAGCACTGGGAGAAAAGGGTACTAATAAAAAATGGAATGGAAGAAGATGTGTGAAAAAGATTCAGTTTGATTTTTGTAGTGATGGCAGGTATTTGAATAGATATATATCTTGTAGATGGCTAGGAATAGGAAATCAGGAATTAATGGTTATATCCAAGATTCGTGGAGACTAATAATGGGGAGGATTGAGCCTTAAAGGACAACCAGATTTTAGAGTAATAAGGGAGAAGGAAGCAATTAAAAAAAGGTTCCAAAAGGAAATCAGTCACTAACATTCTTTAATGGCAGATTTTTTTGTTTTGTTTTTAAGGTATGTTCACGTTCATCTAAAAGGAGAGGAGAGGATTAAATGTGTTAAAGAAAGTGTGGTTTAAGCAAGAATAACTTAGGTGGTATCTTAGCCACTATGTTCCAAGCTTTGAGAGCTAATATATAAATATTTCAGTTCTTGCTATAGAGTGAAGTAGATGATCTATTTGTGGAAGCTGTATATCTAACATTTGTTTCCAAAAAGTGTGTCAAAATATAAACCAGTGGTTAAAAAAATGTAACTAATATATTCTTTGGGAAGTTAAGAAGGGAAGAGATTAGTGTATAAGAGGCCTTATAGCTGTAACAGTCTTTTGAGTTAATGTAGTCAAATTACTGTTTGCAGATAAGGAAACAGTGCTCAGGAGGTTGATCTGCTGGAGATCTCAAAGCTAGTTTTGTGGCAGAGGTGTCAAAGTTGGGAAGTTGAGGCTTCAAGGAAGTGCTGGTACTTGAACAATCCTCGAAGGTTTAATAAGATTTTTATTTATAGAGTGGGATGGATATAAAAAGAGGAAAATGACTTTTGAAAACTTGAAGGAGAATGAACAAGGATATGCCAACAATCACAAAAAGACTGACATAATCAGTGGATTTATATATTGGGATATTAGTATGGAACAGGGTAACCTGATAATGCCAAGATTAGGAATCTGTTATTACTGTGAGCTATTATGCTTTTTTTTTTTTTTTTTTTTTTTTGCAGTACGCGGGCCTCTCACTGTTGTGGCCTCTCCCATTGCGGAGCACAGGCTCCGGACGCGCAGGCTCAGCGGCCATGGCTCACAGGCCCAGCCACTCAGCGGCATGTGGGATCTTCCCGGACCGGGCCACGAACCCGTGTCCCCTGCTTTGTCAGGCGGACTCTCAACCACTGCGCCACCAGGGAAGCCTGCTATTATGCTTTTTTGAAGAGGGCAAAATTAGGAAACTAGTGGGCTTTGAAGTATATTCAGTGTTTCAGCAAGTGTTCTAAAATAGAGCACTGGAGCAAATGTCTTTCTTCTTCTTTTTTTTTTTTTTAAGACATCCAGGCCACATCCCAGACGTACTTAACCAGAATCTCTAGGGTGAGGCCTATGTATCTGTTATTTTCAGCCCCTAACCCCAGGTATATTAAAAGTGGCATTTTGTGGATCTATGTTTGAGAACCACTGGTTTAAAGGTCAAGTCAGAATAGGGCAAGAGACTACTTAGAAACTTATTCTGGTAGCCTAGGTCTGAGGTAAGAAAATGTAGACAGTAGGATCAGAAAGATTTGTTTAAATCCTATTAATTAATTAGATTTGATGCACATTGTTTTTCTATAGGGAAATGAGAGGATTCAAGGTTCAGACTAAAAGAAATGATTAAAATAGTGATAGAAGGAATACTTAGTTCATCCTGAAGAGTGAGGACATTATTTTGCTTGAGATTAGAATCAAGAATGAGAGAATAAAATTATTGCCAAGTTTGTTTCAGTCAAAAAGTATGCCCTTTCCTGGTGACATACTTATTTGAAGGCTAAAAAGGCAAGGATGAACCAGCTTGATTGTATAGGTTGAGTGACTAAAAGATAAATGCAGGATTTTTATTGTTGATTTTGTTTGATTTTTAACTACAATGTTTTAACACTACTTTTTGGAAGACTGTGTTTTTGTTTGTTTGTTTTTGTTTTTTGCTTTTGGACAAGAGAATTTACCAGTGCGATAAGGTTTTTATGTCACATGTTGAGTCAGTAAGTATTTTCTTTTAGCCAATGATTTTCAAACTATTCTCCAGGAATTCTTAGGTTTTTAATGGAACTTAACTGGTAGGTGGGAGGATGTTCAGGCAGGGACATTCCCTTGCCACCTTCTTTAACTGCAGACATAGCAAATAATGAAGTAAAAAAGCAAATAATGGGCCTACTGTGCCCATTAGCAAATATCATTAATCACTGGGGCCACCTCCCGTTTGTATCTGGCTGTAGCCTCCTTAACACAACATTTAAAGTTGACACTAGCAATCACTGGGAAAAGCATAGGAGATTAAAACGTTTTTTAAATCCTAGAATAAAAATAGATGATTAGATTTTTGTGTAAGATTTTATTTGTAGGAAAGTTTCTATCAATAGTCAAAGTTTGAAGGCCACAATTTTAATGTCACTTTTAAAAGTTTTAATTTTGAGGCAATTGTAAGAAATAAATAGAGAGAAATTCTGTATCCTTTCCCTGGTTTCCCTCAGTGGTAACATCTTGCAAAACTGTAGCACAATATGACCACAATATTGACATTGATTCAGTTCACCCATTATGTTCAGATTTCCCCAGGTTTACTTGTGTGTGTGTTGTGTGTATATAGTTCTTTTCATTTTTATCATATGTAGGTTCGTATCTCCACCACCACAGTTAAGATACAGAACAGTTCCATCACCACAAGGATCCCTGGTGTTGCACTCTTACTACCACACTATTCTCTGTTTCTATAATTTGTCATTCAAGAATGTTAGATAAATGAAATTATACAGTATGTGTGACATTTTTGAGATTGGCTTTGTTTCACTCAGTACAGTTTCCTTGAGATTCATCCAAGGTGTTGCATGTATCTGTAGTTCATTCCTTTATAATGCTAAGTAGTGTTCCACTTAATGTTATTTTCTCACTTAGTAGCTACCCCATAGAACATGCAGCTTCAGACTTTTCCTTTTAAATCTACAGAACATATTGTCTCTCATTTTCTTTTGTTAACTTCCCTGACTCTGTTTTCTTTTATTATCTCAGTTCCCAACTCTGTTAGGACTGTTGGGAGCACAGTTTAAAAATTGCTCATGTAGACAGCAATTTTGTTTGTTTTTTTTTTAACTAAAGGAAGGTTTAGAACCCACTGAAGTTATGTGGTGTTATGCTTTACAGTACTCATTACTTTTGTACATAAAAGTAAGATTTTAAGGAATTGGGAAGGTGAAATTCTTAAATTTGAAGATTCTTTTTCTTCTGTGCTTGTGTATCAAGCAGTACATTCTACGACATATAGTCGTGGGCCACATGGCAAGTAGAAAGTGGGAATAGGTAACTGTTTAGAATGAAATCACTTTTGTTACTTACATAGTCGGGTATGAACAAAGACTGAACTCATTCTAAAAATAGTTTGTGTGTGTAGGAAACAGAAATTGTACATTTGCACCCGGAGACTAACCAGTTACCAATCACTGAATTGCTTCAAAGGCTGCATTTTATTAGATTTTACACCAGAGGTTAGTGACCTCCAACACTTTAGGGAATGATGAATACTGTTTTAAAATAATGGCGTGGTACATTAAAAAACTGGTTAGTATTGAAATTAATTATTTTAATTCAAGGTTGTTTTGGGGTGGTAATGGAGGAGTGTACCAGTACTTTGACAGGTTGAAGAATTGGTGTTCAGCATAGCTTCCCCAAACCCTGTTAGAGTGGTACCCCATTATTTGATGCCAAACAGTTCAGAATATCATATTCACCATCAACATTTCTCATCATTATGGTACATTTGTTAAATTCTATGAATCAACATTGGCACATCATTATCAACCAAAATTTACACTAAGCCTCACTCTTTGTATTCATTTTTTTTTAAGGTTGTACTTCTTGATACTTTATTTTGATTACAATATCAAATCTCTAGTGAGCTGAAGATAAGGTAAACTGGGTTGCAAGGTAAGCCAGTGTGAAATAATGCCAAATACTGGCTGATTTGGGAAAATGCTTCATTCTTAACTGTATAGGGGTGGTTTAGTGCTTGTTGGGTAATATCATGAGGGTTGGCATTGGCTTATTCTTTAAAGAATTTACTCTTACTAGAGCCAATCTTGTTTTGACAAAAATTCTGTAAAAAGGATTTCAAGGGCCTGATGCCCTAGTTATTTTAACCATTACTTTGTTTTTATTTTAAGAAAATAATCGAAACAGTATGTTTAGAGTTTATAATAAAGAGGTTTGGCTGTTGGCCTTTTTTTTTTTTTTCCCTTCTTCTTTTTTTGGCCATACCACACAGCATGCGGAATCTTAGTTCCCCCACCTGGGATCAAAGCCGGGCCCCCTGCAGTGGAAGCGTGGAGTCTTAGTGGATGGACTGCCAGGGAAGTCCCTGGCTGTTGCCTTTTTAAGTGAAGCTACTTCTGTCACATTCTCTGATTTGCAGTCCAACACAGAAGCATCCTTTCTCCTTTACTGACAAGAATGGATTCTAGAATAGATCAGAAATTCTTAATAGTTTACTTGACTTTTACAAGTATAATAGCTGAGAATTGTTCTCCAATACTTTTTTTTTTCTTTTCTGTTACAGTTTATTACAGAATATTCAATATAGTTCCCTGTGCTATACAGTAGGATCTTGTTGTTTATCTATTTTATATATAGTAGTTGGTGTCTGCTAATCCCAAACTCCTAATTTATTCCTCCCCAGCCCCCTTTCCCTTTGGTAACCATAAATTTGTTTTTTATGTCTGTGAGTCTGTTTCTGTTTTGTAAATAAGTTCATTTGTATCATGTTTTAGATTCCAGTGATGTCATAAGTGATACCATATGGTCCGATACTCATCTTTTTAAGGACTTTTCCTAAATATTTAATTCCCAGAAATGTTATCTGGTTATCATAGCTAATACTTAACTGAGTGGCACACAGATTCCTTGAAACAATTCAGAAATATGTTTTATGATTATTCCTATTTACAGATGAGGAACTAAGGCTTCAAGAGAATAAGTAACCGTTATTAATAGGTGGCAGAGTGTTAAAACTGAAGCATTGCTATTTTGATATTGAATTTAGTACTAGTGGTTGGAATTGTACTAAAATATGATATGGTGAAACTGTGGAACTCTCGTGTAGAGCCAGAAACTGTGTGTTTTGAACATTGAATTTCATATATAGGTTTCCATTTTTCATGTAGGTCCATCAACATTAATCTTGACTACCAGAAGAAAGATTTTTTTAAATGGAGAGTTTATTTGCTATAAAAGATTATAGTGGGCTTCCCTGGTGGCACAGTGGTTGAGAGTCCGCCTGCCGATGCAGGGGACACAGGTTCGTGCCCCGGTCTGGGAAGATCCCACATGCCGCGGAGCAGCTGGGCCCGTGAACCATGGCCGCTGAGCCTGCGCGTCCGGAGCCCGTGCTCCACAATGGGAGAGGCCACAACAGTGAGAGGCCCAAGTACCGAAAAAAAGAAAAAAAAAAAAAAAAAAGATTATAGTGTAAGTTGAATTGGTGAAATTCTTTATCTCTAGGAATGAAATGGTTATCAAAGGGATACTCAAGTTAAAATTCAACTGGTTAGGGCTTCCCTGGTGGCGCAGTGGTTGAGAGTCCACCTGCCGATGCAGGGGACACGGGTTCTTGCCCCGGTCCGGGAAGATCCGGAGCGGCTGGGCCCGTGAGCCATGGCCGCTGAGCCTGCGCGTCTGGAGCCTCTGCTCCCCAGCGGGAGAGGCCACAACAGTGAGAGGCTCGCGTACCACAAAAAAAAAAAAAAAAAAATTCAACTGGTTAGATAGGTGGTCTTTGCTTAACAAATAGTTCTATATAAGGAATTGAGTATACTTATGTATACATTAGTAATCTCAAATTTGGAGCCTGGTTCCCTTAACTTTTGGGTTGCTTTCAATTCACTAGCAAGGCATCTGTTTGTTCCTGAAAAATGATAGGGAATTTAAATATTTTTATCCTTTGAGTATGTGCTTTGCACTGTCCCTGAAATATTTTAAATGCAAATTTTAGACTTTGAGCCCATGCATCTTTACTTACTTTGTAGTGTTTTAATGCATTGCTGTGGAATGCATGTAGGTTTATTAAGTAGATTAGGTTTCGGGGAGGAGCAAAGTAGGTTTTGTTACTGTTGTTTCATTTAGTGTGCCAGAGTGAATGCAATCCATATGTTCTGCAGTGAAACAGTTATGTAGTTATTTAATTTGTCCTCTTTTTGAGAGAGGCAGTTGTCAGTTTTTCCCCCTTAACTGTAAATTCTGGATTTTATTTTATTTATTTTACCAACCATCTGGCAAATTTTAATTTCAGGGAAACTACTGTGTAGGTTCTGGAATCAGACTGTTAGGGTTCAAAACTTGATTCTTCTATTTATTAGCTATGGGACTTTGGAAAAGTTTAACTTCTCTGCCTTATCTGTAAAATGGGGTAATAAATGTACCTATGCCATAGGCTCATTGTGAGGATTAAACATTGTAAGCAGTATTTATCATCATTATTATTATAACCTCTATTTGGGGACGTTTGAGTATCAGGTAAGTGCTTATAGAGCACTGGCTAATACTAACATTAACCCAGTTAGAGAAATACATAATTCATTCTATTATTCTTTTTAGAATCTGATATTTATCTGTCATTTTGATTATCAGGACTAATCTGTTAATGTACTTGTGATTGTAAAATTTAAACTGTAAGATCATCAGCCTAACCTGCCTCCATTTATAGTTGAAACCCAGAATAGTGAAATGAGTTGACCAAAGTTTCATAGGTAGTAACTTGGTAATAGATTTTGATAACTAGTATCCTTTTTTGTTATACCTTAGTCAACAGCTATAAGTAAAATTAAAATTATAAATGATTAATGAGGGCAGTTTAATTTCTGATTTATAAGAAAATCTCAGTTATGTGGTACCTCACAACTTCTTTCAAGTTTCTTTGTTTCATTTCTATTAGTAATTCAGCCCCAGATTCACCTGCTTATTCTCTTGTTATATGTCCAAAATGTAAACATGGATTTAATATTAAATATTTATTGAGCTCTTTGTAAGGTGTTTATTAAGGATTGAAAGGTAATAATAAATGACCCTTTCCTCAAAGAGATTATGTTAAATTGGGTTGGGCCCTTTATTTGTAATTTTAGAAAAAAAATTTTCCTCATATTTTCATCTTTTTTGCCTTTTGGGTATCATATTTATCTTTTCAGTGGTATTTTTTTGTTTTTTGAACTTCTTAATGTGGTCTTAAAAGCAGCCTCAGTTTTCCAGTTCTTCTGATAAACTGTTTTCTAATTTAATTGCTTTTCCTTCTTGCCTTTTATTTCATTTTTCCTACTCTAGGGTTTTGTTTGGTTTTGTTTTGGTATCAATGCCTCTGCTAAATCTGTGGGGTTGTTTTGTTTGTTTTCTTTTTTGTTTGTTTTGTATTTTTTGTTTTTTTGTGTGTTTTTTTGGCCGTGCCAGGAGGCTTGTGGGATCTTAGTTCCCTGACTAGGGATTGAACCCACACCTCAGCAGTGAAAGTGCGGAGTCCTAATCACTGAACCACCAGGGAATTCCCCTAAATTTGTTTTTAATATCGTTTTTTCCCAGTTTCTTTCCAGTTTGATTTGGTATTTAGCATTGTTTCCTTTACTTGTGTTTACATTCATTTGTATAAAAGAGTGAAGAATAAATTTATTTTTTTAAGAATCAGCTGCTGTCTTTATTTGAGTCCCTTTGACTTTAGGTTCCACGTTAGACAGAAGTATCAATACCTATAATTTTATGCCATTTATAAACAGCTCAATACTCCTGTGTTCACTTGGTTTCTAGGTCTGTTCTGGATAGCAGGTTTTGTGAAGACATTTATTCTTTCTTGGACCTCAGATTTACCAGACATCTCATGGTATTTCCTTTTATATTATTTCTTTAATGGCTGCCATTTATTCTCAATGTATTTTGTATATATTTTACTTGCCAGTTGTATAACCAGTTTTTTGTTCACATGTAAGATATGAGAGCTTTGTGGTAGTTGTTTGTATTGTGTTGAATTGTTTTTCTCTAGTTATGCCTATGTTATAAGCTCACATCTTTTCTGTTTACTACATTGTCTTTCCCTTTCTTTTTTTCTTATTTTTAAAGACCCTAATAAATTTATGCTTTAAGTATCAGCTGGATTTTTAAACAGTGTGAGTTTTCTGGCTATGGAGTTTTTGATATTAATGAATATAGTGAAATATTTGCCACTTTATGGTCTCAATAGATATGACCTCTTGCCTTCTTACCTCTTGTGAGTAAATTTGTGAGATCATCTTGTTTGCTGAATCAAACTCAGAGTCTGTGGTTCTGTTACAGATGTGATGATGAGTTGTTATCCTGGGGATGAGCTTCTGTGATTCTAGATGAGAGATGCATTTCTGGAAAAGGTGTCATGTGGTTGTTTTTATAGCGCGTAATTGTATAGGTTGACAACTCATTTGGTTAATGAGGCCAGAACTGCAGTTTCATCCTGGGTGCTCTAATTCATTCACCAGTTCTTTGTAGAGTGCCTTTTATGTTCTACGCACTGTGCAGGATTTGAGAGACAGGCAGTAATCACAAAAATATAAGCCATTGTCTGAAATAAGCTTATGGCAAGCTCTTCACTGCTATTTAAAAACAGCTGAAATATAGTGTTTATTGAGGACTGTATATTTATATAAAGATGGGGACACTATTAAATACGTATTCAAATAAATTGTTTTAGGTTGGAAATATTACTCAGTTACCTAAAAGAATACATAATCATTTGACTTCTGCTTTCTAGTTTCTGCCTCTGGTTTTAAGAAAAAACATACAACTAAATATTTAACAACATATACCTAAAATATAAGATTTCCTATGAGTCTAATGTTAAGATAAGCTGAGCTGAAGAAAACTTCTACCAACTAGATGGTACCAACAGGAGGAGAATTTTTTTTTAAATTTTAATTATCTGTTCTTAGGTCCAAGTTTTCAGTATTTTAAAGAAATACAGAATAATATAACATTTGATTTATATGTTGCTTGCATGTTGTCACTTAGAATCTAATTTCATAATTTTATAGCTTTGTGCAGGTTAATAAATATAGCTTTTTGTAGTAAAAAAAAAGTATAGTAAAAATATACTTTTTTTAGTAATTCTAAAACAGTCGCAGGTGCAGAAAAGGAGGTAGGGCAGTTTTTCCTTTTTCTTACCCTGCTTTAATTGTTTTTAGAGAATGATTTTTTTTTTTAAGAGGATGATTTTAATTTGGTGAAAGCTGTAAAATCGTAGCAAATAGAGAACCATAATTACATACTTTATTTTCAAAAACTATTAGAAGATTCTCTTTAAATGAGAGCTAAAGAGTTTTTTTATCCACACAGTTTTTTGGTTATGAAATAAGAGCAACTCTTCTTATGTGACTACCGCTTATTGATTGCTAAATATGCATAATGCAGTGTATGAAATGCTTTACAGTCATTATTTCATTTTCTTCACAGAAATCGTAGGCGGATATATATCCATTTTATAAACAGGAACCTGAGGCTTAGAGTGGTTAAATAACTTGCCTAGCTCACACATCTGCTGTTAGAGAGTTAGAGATAGGCTCCAATGCTCATGTTTTTCACTTTTAAGTGCAATTGCCTGTTATTGTATATTTTTGTTATAACTTGAAATCTAGTAGCTCTCCCCCAGTTATTCATGGTTTAAAAGTAAAGGCTCGTTTTCTTGGAGAATTCAAACCACTGTTACCTCGTTATTTCCATATTTTGGTATTTTTTTCCCATAAGATATGAGCTCGCAGTCTGCATCATCTGTGAAATAGGAATTAACCTGAGTAGATATTCTCAAGCTTACTTGTAAAAATTAAAAGTAAATACAAGAATTGCTATTTGAAGAAACACTTCTCTTCAGTATTTCAGGTATAACCTGAGAGGGACAGTGTTGACTGTTTCTCTTGTTTATATGGTTATCTCTATCTGCTTTGTTCCGAGTTGTACTGTATCATTGCTGAAAATATTTCGAGTAGATATTTCACATATAGTACATATAGCAGGTGTTAAACAGTGAATTTAGATTAGAAGAATTGACATGGAAGCTGAATATGTTTTTGTTACTATGGTAAGTTTGTTTAAAAATAAGTATTCAAGTATATGACAAGAATATTTAAAAATATTCAAGTATATTTCTCTTCTAATTGTCTGTGCTAGGGATCATTAACTCATGGGAGAAAACTGGAGAAATAAACTCCCTCCATATACATGTATTTATGTAGTATGGAAAATGACAACCAGTATAAAACAATTGACTTTATTACCAATAAAATAGATTTTAAAAAAAATATATAAACAATAGAGTAGAATTGGTTCAAATTCTGGTTTTATCTCTTAAACTGAGCAACTTTGGTTATGTTATTTAACCTTAGTTGCTTTTGAATTCCTCGGTGATAAAATGGAGATCCCTATCTCAGAGTTGTGAGGATTAAATAGACCATCCATGTAAAAGCTTAGTCCACAGTAAGTCTCAATATTTGTTAGTTTATTGTTAAAGCATTTACTGAATCAAGAAGACTTAATTTTGGATAGTGCTGTAAGAAATTCTGTTTTATCTTTCAAAATGAATAATATTTGTTGGTTCCTCACTAAGCAGTATGCCTTAGTAATCATTCTTTTGGCATCCTAAATTCATTCCCTAAGGAAGATTATGATTCAGAAACTTTTCTTTTGATCATAATCTCATAACTTAATTCCAGAAAAATAAAATAGAGACCCCTTGAGCAAATTCCAATTGGTATTGATATTTCAATAAAGAATGCTTTCTTCATGTATTTTACTTACCTTTGTTATAGGTTGACTGTTGCTGGGAATATGAAGATGATTCTTAACTTTTGGTTCCCTTTTCTTTTAAATAGGGTTTGTGGATGCACTTAGATGTTTGCAATGAGCACTGTGGCTGGCATGCCCCAGTGTTTTGGATACCAATGCATAGGACTCCATAGTAATCGAATTTACCAGAGGCGAACGTCATGAGCATAGTGATCCCATTGGGGGTTGATACAGCAGAAACGTCATACTTGGAAATGGCTGCAGGCTCAGAGTAAGTATTTAAATTAAAGGTATTTTGGATAGGGAAGGGCAAAATATTTCATGTAATTATTTTAGCACAACCAAGCAGTGCTTGATTTGCATTTATATTTTTTCTCATTTTAGACTCTTGGCTAAAATAAAATGTCAGAAGTTTAAAGGCAAAAATTCCTTTAACTAAAATTACTTTGTAAATAACTTTTGAGCCAAAATGCTCTATCTTTTTCGGATTTTTTTTGTCTTTTCCATTTGCTAATTGTTGACATCAAGAGTCAAGGTAGCAGGTTATTGTTTTTTTAAATTGTAAGACCTTTCATGTTTATATTGGAAAATTAATTTGGTTTTAAATTTGAATCTTTAAAAAATTGTAATATCCATTTAAACACAGTAATTACTTCATTTTTTTAAAAGTTGAGTTGAAAAATAAAATTCAGGCCATTTTTTAAATAAGAAAAAGGGAGTAGTTCCTTCTAGATGTGTACTTTGCCACTTTTTGCTTTTATGGGAGCCATTTCTGAGAGATTCAGTGAAAGGTTCTTCCTCGCCTCTAACTCTTTGGTCTTGGCAGTTGTGTGGATAGATTTCATTTTATTTTGATCTTGAAAGACCACTACATTAGCACTAAGTTATTGCTGTGAAAATTGATTGTTTTTGGAAATTGCAAGGGGTTCATGTGACAGTGTTGGAATCTAAAGGATGGAAAGATGCATACGTTTGCTCTCGGATTCAATATGTAGTTGTATTGTGCTAAATGGGACGCTCATTGACCAGAAAGCTGAATTCAAGTTAAAAAAAATAAAAACAAATTTATTTATTTTTGAGCTCCTAAAACTGGTATGTAGAGAGGACAAAAATTGCAGTTAATATTCTCCTTTTGCTGGCATTTCAAATGGTCTAGAAGTGTTTTCACCACTCCTGCTTCTGCCATTGAGAAAGACTCAGGGGTGCTCTCTAGTATTCCTATAATATGCTACATAGTCCATTTAATTATATGATTATTAAAATACAATTTTTAAAAGCCATTTTTTTACACTATGCGTTAAGTTATTTTTGTTGTAAAGTAATAGATTCCCAAACATGGCACTCTTATGACAGTTGATTGACATTCATTCTGCCCAGGTAGTGACACTACTCAGGAAGGAAAGAACCTGGAAGCAGGGCTTGACAGGCAAGAGGTTCCCAGGCTAAAGTACTAGTTTTTCTTAATGTATAGCATCTGATAGATGCAAATCTATATCTGATGATAGTTATAGGCATTTATTGGTAATAATCAAAGATTCTTTGCTTCCTAAAAATATTCACCTTGACAGTCTTTTTTTAAATTGGCCTCTTAAGCACTGAATACAAGATATAGTTTATGAAATATTATTTATATACCTGATAGGAATTAGTCCAGTATACAATGTGAGATACGCCTTTGCCTTGTTTGCATGTTTAGTATGTGTACTGTAAGGCAATTCACAAACAGAATGAAAGCTGCATATTAATTATACAGTTAAAAGAGAATGAATAATATATTGAAAGAGGGCAGTGTAGGGGATTGCTTTCTGCCTATGTTCTTTATTAAATGCATTTATAGAGCATGTATGGAAAAAGTATGATTTACATTGTGGGGCCAAATCTTTCGTAATACAAATGTGGCCATTTTTATTGTGAGAAAATGATCAATTTGTAGGTAATTACAGAATGACTTTTTTTTTTTTTTTTTTTTTTTTTTTTTTGCGGTACGCGGGCCTCTCACTGTTGTGGCCTCTCCTGTTGCGGAGCACAGGCTCCGGACGCGCGGGCTTAGCGGCCCTGGCTCACGGGCCCAGCCGCTCCGCGGCATGTGGGATCTTCCCAGACCGGGGCACGAACCCGTGTCCCCTGCATCGGCAGGCGGACTCTCCACCACTGCGCCACCAGGGAAGCCCCAGAATGACTATTTTTTAAAGAACATTTCTGTTTTAGGAAATTAGTTTTTTTCTATTCCACATACAAGTATATGTCCTTTGGGCATAGTATCCTCTACTCAGTGGACACAGAAAGGATAGCTGGTACCAGTTTCTATTATGCGACAACTATCAGAATTTTTGTGTTTTAATTTTCAAACTTAAAAACTTTTCTCTCTATCTATATATAAATATATAAAGCCTGGAAACTTAAAAAGATCCTTAAATCATATCACCCTACCACCCATTCCCACAGATAAAGCTTTTGGAACTGTTTTCGTAAGAAATGTTGATGTAATTAACAAGTTGCTTCCTTTTTATTTCAAATACATAATCAGAAGATACTATAGTTGGTTGATGCAGGATCCTGTGAAGCTATATAATTATTTCAAAATGTTTTTTAAAAAGAGAGAGAATTACATTTTATTACACTCATGTGGCTATATAATGTTATTAATTCTATGTTATATTTTTTTAAATATTGTACTGCTAAATTATAATATATCACTAATAAACTAATATAAAGTTTAGGAGGTACTTGATGATTGCTAATTGAGTGAATTAGTGTACTAGACCAAATTTATACTCACTTCTAAGGCTGTAAAGGGGAATTTATTTGATCACTTAATGTTCATCAAGTCTGAGTTCATCTAGATAGAGTTCATGCTATCTGTAGCATTTTATAGATAGGAAATTGAAGGTCTGGTTCAGGATCTATGAAGAATGGGTTTGCTAAGCTCTAGTCTGGTATTTTCATACTCAGTAACGTTTGCTCTTGGGTTATTGTGTCTCTAAAGTAAGACTCTTCGAGTCCAGCTTCTTTGTTACATATTTCTTTTCCTCTCATTACTAAGTTTTTAAAAATCTTGGGTTTGTTTTACCTTTCCTGCAGAGTTAGGGATCTTGTATTTTGCTTTTATCTGTTCCTGCCAAGAGTTGGTTTTACACATCCAGTGCCTCTCAGTTCAAACTAGCCGCATTTCAGATGTTCAGTAGCACATGTCTAGAGGCTGCTGTATTGGATAGAGAAGTTCTAGACCAAATAACAAAGTATAGGCTCTCAGAAGAGAAAAGAACAATGAAGCCTAGGCTAGTTATAAAAATTCTAACTGAGATCATAATGATCTGTTTCTTTCTGAATAAGAAAGGTAAGGATGTAAGTATGAGGTGTAGATATTATTTTTAAATTATAGGTGAGGAAACTGAAGTCACAGAGCAGTTAAGTGGCAGAGGCAGAACTTATTGATGTGTTGATTTTAGGCTTATTTCTATTATAGCTCCTTTTCTAATACTGTTACAAAAAGTGATTTATATAACAACTGATTTATTTTGATATATGGTTCATGTAAGTAGTAGCTTTAGTTTTAGGAGTAATAAATTCAGTATAATATATGACTGCATGTAACAAAGGTATTCTCATCAGGTCTCTGCTCAAAGATAAGAAATATGAAAGAAAACCTAGACTCCATTACCACTAGATAGATAGGAAAGTGAGCCAGAGTTCGGCCGTTTATTAGAATTGTGTGTTTTTTATCCTAATTGGTAGAAATTGACCTATTCTGTTGCTTCTTACCTATTTTACGTCTGATATTCCATCTGAATTACTAAATTGGTTAAAGAAGCGAAGATGGGAAGTGGGAAGAGGTATAAATGGGGAGTGTTAAATGTATTCTTGCCTAGCCTTTTTAAAAAAGAAGAGCCAAATTACTTTTTCCTCTCAGAGACTGGGAACATGATTGCTAACATTGTATTCCTTTTAACATTATTATTACTACCAAATGTTCCGTTAGAAGTCTTTATAATGAGCTTTTATATAATTATGTGTATTTTTGGATGAGGTAGACAAATTAGTAAATGTGACATATCTAAGTTATAGGTGAATTATTTTGAAGGAGGGCTTTTAGTACTATGCCTGGCAATACAGTAAATGCCTCTTTGTTGACTTGAGAGTACTAAAGAGAGATATCTGGGTTTTCAGTTTTGTTTTGCCACTAACATAATTATGGTAGACTTACTTATGGTAGACTTAAGCCACTTAATTATGGTAGGCTTTTGTGTCTTCATTTGAAAAACAGGATTTGGATTGAAGTATTAATGTGACTCTTTTTAACTCCAAATTTCTGAGATTCAGTACATTTTTACTATCTATATTTTGCTTATAGTATTTGATACTAGTTATTTCAGTGTCACTAGAGCCACCTGCTGACAGAATTGATTAATTTGTTGAAGTGTTTGGTTGCTTTTAGTCTGAATTTCTGTAATTGAAGATACTAAAATGTTTTGTGTATAATGAAATGTTTTCAATAGCTTTTTACGTGTTCATGTTCCACTAGTACTTAACATTTCTGCTTATGATTTCTTTACACTTAATCTACTATCAAGAAGCTAATACTTTCTGCTGCTCTTAAAGTGTTGATTTGCTTATCCTAATTTGGAAGTGCTTTCATTTAAATGTGATTTTGTTTTAATATTCAAAAGCCTATTTTAAAGTACTGTCTTAGCATCGTTTAGAACGGTTCTTAGAATGACGTTGAATTTCTCATTTGCTTTATACGTAATAATAAACACATTTTTTCTCTAATTTTTTTCCCCACTTGTGATACTGATTACAGAGCTCACTGCGTTCATAGAGTTGTCTGTAATGTAGTGTGTAATACCTCTTCATAACCCCAGCAAAAAGTTGGGCAGGTATTATTCCCATTTTGCAAAAGAAATGCAGCTCAAGGAGATAACAGACTTAATTAACTAAGGCCATAGTTAATAAAAAATAAGAGAGTTAAACCCAAGGCTGCTTGGCTCCAGATCCATTTTGCCACATAGATCCAAAGAGCTAAGTTTTCTTAACAGATGAGTTAAATGAAGTAAAATGCCACATGTGATAAACTGAGGGCAATTGTCACACCAAACCTCTCCATTTAAAAACATTTCTTGTATACTATTGTAGTTTGTGTAATTTTAATGTATCTTTAAAAAGTAATAAGTTATAACAAGAACGATAGACATGTTTTGATCACAGATCTGAAGGAGCATACTTGAGAACTCATGGAGATCTTTCACATTCATTACTGTAACAATTAGGGAGCTAGTCTATCCATGTGCAGTTACTGATACCCAAGTGTCCATTATTGAATGTTTTAAACATTAAAAGGAAAATTAGAGGTTTCACCTAAAACAGTGGTATAAGCGTCTCATTAAAATCCAACTATATTTTGTAGGTTTATACAGGGAAGAAATTAAATTTTTGATGAGGAAGAAGGAAGTCATAAAAGTCCAATTTCAGGAGGAATCAGAGCTTATTTATTTATTTTTTTATTCATTTATTTATTTATTTATTTATTTATGTCTGCATGGGGTCTTCGTTGCTGCACATGGGCTTTCTCTAGTTGCAGCTGGCGGGCGCCACTCCTCGCTGCGGTACACAGGCCTCTCACTGCGGTGGCTTCTCTCGTTGCGGAGCCCGGGCTCTAGGCATGCAGGCTTCAGTAGTTGTGGCTCGTGGGCTCTAGAGCACAGGCTCAGTAGTTGTGGTGCATGAACCCAGCCGCTCCGTGGCATGCGGGATCCCCCCGGACCAGGGCCCGAACCCATGTGCCCTGCATTGGCAGGTGGATTCCCAACCACTGCACTACCAGGGAAGTCCCCCAGAGCTTATTTTGATCAGTCGTTCTAACCTGTTCTTTTTCTGTAAATGCCTCTCTTAATGATTGGCTTTTCTCTCTTTTTACATCTTCAGTTCACCTGACTACTTAAACGTCTGCACTAAAATGTATAATGAATGATGATTTTTGATGGCTTTTTAAAGAATAAGGATATTTTGATATAAACAAGGTTTTAAATTTGTAAAGTGGTTCCAGGAAATGTGGCAACATCAGTTAGATTACTGTAAACAAAATGGTAGTTGTCCTGCTTTCTGAGTTTTCAACAATAATCTAGAACTGTAACATATTTGAAAATAGCCTATTTTCATTTTTAAGAATGCAGATATTACATAAATAATTTCAACTTTAATGACCAAAATTGTTCTCCATATTTGTAAAGTTTGTGAAGTGATGACAATTAAGGTGACATAGATTCAGAATTACCAGAAACCAGGCTTTGTGTAACTCTAATAAAATGACAAAAAAAAAAAAAAAAGACACATAGTACTGTTTTGTAATACAGAAATGAGGTATAAAGCTGTTTACCTCATTAGATCATTAATCCATAGGCATAAATAGCATTCTGGTAAATTTCACAGGAATAGTGGGGATAATGCAATTCGGTGGGAAAAGTACTAGACCAACATAAGAGATATGGGCTTTAGTATTTTCTTTGCTATTATAATGCCATGTGACTTAGAATTAAGACTTCATTTTATAAATGTGGAAACTGAGACCCAGAGTGATTATGTGGCATGTCCCATGGATACACAATGACTTAATAATAAATTAGGGCTTGGATCTAGAGTTTGTGGCCCTTAAATCAGTCATCTCCCCGTCTGTAAAACTGGAGGTTGGACAATGTGATGTTTAAAATACCTTCTAGAACAGTGCCTGAACATCACTTTAGAGCAGCAGATACTCTGTTTCCCTGAACAGTAGCTGTCCTACTGCACTCTGTGCCACACCAAGCAGGACTCAGCAGCTGATTCTCAACCCCTAGCTTCATGACAGCATTGTCTGGGGGTCCAGGAACTGCCCTCCACATTATGCCTGTCTAGACTCAGCAGGAGCAGATCTACTACCACCAATTCTAGGCCAGAACAAAACTACTTCCAATCTGAGGGAAAGAAACCATATCCTGAAACTCCCTTGGGGCCATATGCAGACGAGCCCTACTATATCTTTGTTCTATCTGCTCTACTAACCAAGTCTTAGCAACAGCCTTTTACCTTTTCCAAGACCCCAGTATCACCTCATGGGGTCAGAGGTAGGTTCTGAGAGTGGCTAATTCAGATTAAGTCTTGACCTTTTGTCAGTATTATCTGTGCCTCTCATTCCTGTAATTCCTTGTACACTGTCGAAATTGTAGGCCCATTCAGATGCTTGAATCTTTGCATCGTTCACCCTTGTTTTAATTCTTCCACTTGCTCCATACGAATCAGCTTTTACTTTGACCATGCTACTGGCATACTGAAGCTAATGCATGGTTTTCAGGCCTCATATTGCTTGCTCTCTCAGCAGGATTTGATGCTATTGATTCTCTGTACCTTTGGCTTCAGTGAAACTATCCTTTTGTGATTTTCTTTCTTTCTTTCTTTTTCTCAAATTGTAGTAAAATATACATAACATAAAACTTACCATTTTAACTGTTTTTAAGTTTACAGGTTGGTGGCATAAAGTACATGAAGTACATTCACAGTGTTACCACAGTATCCAGGCAAGAGATGGCAAGGGCTTGGACTAGGAAAATGGTAGAAATAGAGAGAGGTGTACTGATTCTAAATGTATATTGGAAGGAGATACAGGATCGACCATAGCATTAGTGTGGAGGGTGAGGGCAAAGGAGTGATCAAGAATGACACGTTAGGGTTTTGGATTAAGCAACTGGATGGAGATAGAGTTGTTTAAAGAAAAAGATGATCCTGGGGAAAAAAGAAAACATTTGTGGGCAGAAGATCAAGCAAAAACTGAGAAAGAGTGGCCAGTTAAGTGTGGTACCCAGAAAGCTGGCAGAGTTAATAAATCTTTTTAGGAGAAGGGAATGTTTATTTACATCAAATGCTGAAAAGTGTATATAAATTACGATTACCAATTGGTTTGACAACATGGGTAGTTAAAGTGCTGTTGTGCAACCTGATATTGAGCACAAACAACTCTTTCAAGGAGTTTTCTCTAAAGAGGAACAGAGAAATGGAAAGATAAGTAAAAGGGGGCAGGCGTTTTAAATGGAATAATAAATAAGACAGGAATGATCTAACATAGAGGGAGACTGAAGATACAGGAGACATGGGATAATAACTGCAGGCAAGAGTAAAGTGTAAAGATCTTGAAAAGGTGAGAAGGGATGAGAACCAGAGGGCAAGTGGAAGAATAGGAATAAGAAATTCCTGTTGAGTTCTTGTTACATTTTCAAAGAAAGTTATACCACTGAACTAGTAGTACTTGCTTAAGCCATTGAAATTAGAGAAAAAGGGTACTCTTTATTACAGTCAGTTCTTTCCCAGAATTTGCTCTCTCTAAACAAGCAGTTGGCAAAGAAGGATCCCTGAGCCAAATCCAGCCTGCTGCCTGACTTTTGAGAATAAAGTTTTATTAAAACTCAGTCATGGGGCTTCTCTGGTGGCGCAGTGCTTAAGAATCCACCGGCCAATGCAGGGGACACGGGTTCGATCCCTCGTCCAGGAAGATCCCACATGCCGCAGAGCAGCTAAGCCCGTGCGCCACAACTACTGAGCCTGCACTCTAGAGCCCGCGAACCACAACAACTGAAGCCAGCAAGCCACAACTACTGAAGCCTGTGTGCCTGGAGGCTCTGCTCCGCCACAGGAGAAGCCACCACAATGAGAAGCCTGTGCACAGCAACAAAGACCCAGTGCAGTCATAAATAAACAAACAAACAAAACTCAGTCATGGACTTCCCTGGTGGCGCAGTGGTTAAGAATCTGCATAAATTAATTAATTAATTAAAAAAAAAAAAAACTCAGTCACGGACTTCCCTGGTGGCGCAGTGGTTAAGAATCTGCCTGCCAATGCAGGGGACACGAGTTTGAGCCCTGGTCTTGGAAGATCCCACATGCTGTGGAGCAACTATGCCCATGTGCCACAACTACTTAGCCTGTGCTCTAGAGCCCACAGGCCACATCTACTGAGCCCACGCACCACAACTACTGAAGTCCGCATGCCTAGAGCCTGTGCTGTGCAACAAGAGAAGCCACTGCTATGAGAGGCCCGCACAATGCAACGAAGAGTAGCCCCCCACTCACTGCAACTAGAGAAAGCCTGCACGCAACAAAGACCCATTGCAGCCAAAAATAAAAAATAAATAAATAAGTTTATTTTAAAAAGTCATGCCCAATTATTTAAATATGTTTTCTGGCTTTCCAGGTACAACAGAGCTGAGTAGTTGCAACAGAAACCGTGTTGTTCCAAGCCTTAAATATATTTACTTTCTGGTCCTTTACAGAAAAGGTTTGCTGGCCCCAGCTCTAAATTTAATTTTAAATTCCAAAATCTGGGACGTGAGAAAGGATTTTCTACAACAAACATGTACTTTATAGTAATGACACATCTAAATTAAGAGGTCTAGTAATGTGGAGAGCTATTTGGGTGGAGCTAATGAGATAGAATTAGGTTAAGGCTGATTTGGAAGTCATGAACACTTAGGAAATGGTGAAAGCTACAGTACTAGTGGATGGAAACCTCCAGTACAGTTTACAAAGTGTAGACACCTAGAAAACAAAAATATTTAAGAAACAGGAGAAGAAACATTTAAAAAGGAGATTAAGGCATGAAAAGAAAACCAGATGGAAAACAGTTTGGTGGTTTCTCAAAACGTTAAACATAGAATTACCTTATGACCCAGGAATTCTACTCCTAAGTATATACCCAAAAGAACTGAAATCAAGGGCTCAAAACAGGTACTTGAATGCCAATATTCACAACAGCATTAGTCATAATAGCCAAAAGGTGGAAACATCCCAAGTGTCCATCAACAGATGAACGGATAAACAAAATGTGGTACATCTATACAGTGGAATATTATTCAGCCATAAAAAGGAACAGAATTCTGAAACATGCTACAAATGGATGAACCCTGAAAACATTACACTAAGTAAGCCAGACACAAAAGGATAAATATTTTATAATTCCATTTATATAAAGTGTCTAGAATGGGCTAATAGAGACAGACGGTAAAATAGAGGTTACCAGGTGCTTGGGCCTGGAGAAGGTAAGAGGTTTAATGAGTACAAAGTGTCTGGGAGGATGAAAAAGTTTGGAAGCAGACAGTAGTAAGTCATGAATCATATGGCTTGAAGGTCTCTTGGTTAACCCCAAAGCTTATTATACACAAATGATTGTGCTCATATCTTAGCTAATTCTACTTCATTTGTTTAGGAGAGGTAGAACTAAAGCTACAAATTTTTTACAGCCTCTTTGTGGTAGATAGATATACGGGACTATAGAACTGAACAAAATGTCCCTTATATGTAAAAAAAAAAAAAAAAGTCTTTAAACAGCTAGTCTGATTTCAATGAGTTAAATGCTGTAGTTCTTTAAAGTAACAGTTCTGGTTAGTGCCTATTTCAGGAAGGTGGAAAATACTAAAAAGGCATTAGGAAACTAGCAGAATTAAAATAGTGACAAGAGGGAAACTGAAATTTACTACATTATTTGAGTGATTGAGTACTCACCATGATAGAATATAAGATTTTTAACCAGTTATGGTATTTTAACTAGGAAATTTTAAATCATATTGTCTTTAACCGAGGAAGGCTTAAATTCCCAGATCATATGGTTAAGAGTAGGAGTTTAAAATGTAATTGTATTTTCTCAACTTTAGAGTGTATGTAAAGGTCTCTTTTTGGAAGCTTTTTAGTAATGTGCTGTAGATCAAAACCAGGCCCTTGAAGCTGACTCGAGCTTTGTGTGGCTAAACAGCCAAGTAGAAAGTTTCCTTCAGAATTCAGAACTGTCCTAAACGGAAAAGTCGACTGAAAGAAGTTTGGCATGACATGTAACAACTAGAAATTAAGTGGATGAAAAGATAATTTGATGCGTATTTGGCAAATGACACCAAGTTTAGTAGGGTTTTAAAAACACATTATAAGAAGGAAGACTGCTAGAGAATTAATGGAAACTTCTTGTTGGTGGTGTAATTCATAGATCCAGGGATTATCAAGAGTTAAGTCTTCTTTCAGTAATAAAATATTTTAAAGTCATTTATTTCCACATTGTCATTGAAAGTAGCTAAGTTTCAAATGAATCTAACAGTGGTTAATGTGCCCTGTGTTCTGTACCTAATAAAAAATTAATGTAGGTAAATCATCAAGGTGGGTTGGTCCTGTACTTAGTATTGAAGGAATTCAAGAATAAAATTGCAGAATTATTAGTTACAATAGCAAGTTGCATAGTTTCATATCCCTTTCTTCAATAAAAAGGTTACCAGTTTGGACCCTGGGCACCCTACACTCATGAGGATCACTTTGAAACTAGACGGGGTACTACGTGTTTTTCAGTGAAGCAAAGAACTGAGCAAAGGTAACTAACCAGTAAGGAGGAGTTTTGGAGAGGTAGCACTTTTTACATGTTCTCATCAGGTTCAGAGCTTCTAAACCTACTGAATCTGGGAGAATTATTCACAGATTGCTCCACCTCACATTTGAAGCCCTCAGCTTTATTTTGCCATGCTGCTGCTCTGATCTTTCCTGTGGGAGAAACAAACCATTAGTGGCTCTGTATAGTTTTTCAGGATAAAGATCATATTCCTTAGCTGGATACCCAAGGTACTTCTTGAACTGTTCCTTGCCTGACTTATCTGCCCTCATCTCTGGCCCCTTCTCTATGCCTTTAACTCTTTCTGCTCTGAATTTTAGCAGTTCTTTTTAATCTGTGCTTCCTAAACTACAGTGAATGTAGATTGAGGTGCTTATTACAATATAGATTTGTGAGCCTGATCTTAAAAATGTTTGATTCATTTGGTTAAGTAGAGTTGTAAGAAATTGTAACATGCACTACTGATGATTGTGGTGCTGGTGGTCTGTTGATCATGCTTAGAGAAACATGCTTAAACACTTCTTGCTGTTGATATCTCTGATTCCCTGTGCGCCTTCTGTCTGGAATATCTTCTCCATCTCTTCCACCTGTATTTCTTGGGCTTGTTAACTTATTCTTTAAAACTTACTTAAACTATTATGAATTATTATGAATGGCCCCTGTGTGTGCCTCTTATAGCACTATTGTAATCATTGATGTACTTGTTTGTCTTCCCCATACATCAGTTTCTTGAGAAGGGCCGCTGTTACTTCTTTATTTTTTGATTTCCAGCATCTCAGTCTCTTCTACTTAGTGTGTGCTCAGATGTTTATTGAATGAGTGAAAACTGTATTATCATAAGTTCCTTGAAGGCAGAGACAGTGTCTTATCTTTATAACTCTCATAGTCCCTGGCAAACATTAGGCCCTCAGTATTTGTTTAATCAGTGCTATTCAAACTGTGGTCTGTGGTTATAATCCCTAGGCAGCTCTGTGAGCTCTCTGAAATTTTAATATTTTACTATATTAATTTTGAGATAGGTAAAAAGAGTATGTTTAGAATTATTCCAGTTGACTACCACTTAATACCAAATATTGCCATGAGATTTCAAATGCAAGGGCTTGAATTTGTGTTCGATGGTGTTGGTACACAGATCACTTAAAGATCTAATTTAATGTAATCTTTTTCTAAATCCAAATCTACAAAGAAAAATCCCCCTCCTTCTATTATGGGGATTTGTATATTTGATTTTGAGAAACAGCTAAATAAATAAACACTGTCTTGAAGTCTGACTGACCTCTCCATACTCCTTAAAGATTCTACAGGCCATTTTTCCTACCTTTTGCATATGCATGAGATATTTTCTTTCTCCATCATTACTGCTTTTTTTTTTTTTTTTTTTTTTTTTTGTGGTACACCGGCCTCTCACTGCTGTGGCCCCTCGCGCTGCGGATCACAGGCTCCGGACGCGCAGGCTCAGTGTCCATGGCTCACAGGCCCAGCCGCTCCACGGCACGCGGGATCCTCCCGGACCGGGGCATGAACCCATGTTCCCTGCATCGGCAGGCGGACTCTCAACCACTGCGCCACCAGAGAAGCCCCATCATTACTGCTTTTTTTTAAATTACATTTTTTCAATAGAAGATTTACCTCGTTTAACATTCAAATGTTGAAATTCCTGCATATCTTTCAGAAGCATTCTCACATCTAATGAAACCTCATGATGTCACTCCTTATCTTTCCTATTACTCAGGTAGATATGTCTTTCTCTTGAACCCTGCAGAATCTAGAGCCTAGAGCGTTGACCTTTTGCAGCTCCTACAAGGAGGTCTTTTTAAGTTCAACTAAACATTCAGACTTACAAGACTGTCGTAGGCCATACTTGGCATTAGTCTACATGGTAAATAGGATAGGAACCATAGCTTATCGGAGGTTAGCATCAAGTGTTCCTCTCTGTGTGTCTATGAAAGAGTACAGTCAGCCATCCAGGAGTTACTTTCTTGGGTTGTCAGGTGACTGGTCAGGGACAAGGACTTAAGATCCACATTGGGCAGATGTGAGGGTGTTCCCTAATTTAGAAGCCCCATGCACCTCAGAAGCCAATATTTCTTGTAACAACCATAGGGAGAACTTCCAGGTTCCCTTCCAGGAGTCACTGCATCTTGGGGAAGTTCACATCTGTGGCATCCTCATCAAGTATTTATAATTTTCCCAGTCCAGATAAAATTAATTTACCAACCAAGGATCATTTTTATTAATGTACCTAGCAGTATAGCAAATTAGCTATCAGGTTTGCAGGGGATCAGAGGCAGAAAGTTGACCAAAGATCAAGGTCTCATGCATAAGAGGAAAGAGTTTTTTTTAAGCATTTACTCATATCTTTCTTAGGGCATTACCCTATTTTTGCCTTGTATAGGGGTTTTTGTATACCTGTCTCTTTTTGCTAACCCTGCCATTCCTTCCACGATCAGAAACTCTGAGGAGAGGGGTGTGAGTAGGTTTTATATATCTTTCTATCCTGTCTAGAATCTAACAAGTTACTTTACATATTGAACATCATCATAGAACTATTTGTTGAATTACGGTTTGTGTGCTCCTTTGATTGTAAGGTAAATACACACAAGAAAAACCCAGAAAAATTCTGTAAGTGGGATTTATCATAGATTTATAGATCAATAGATTTATAGATCTATAGATCAATAGATTTATCATCTATTTATCATAGATGGAAACAAAGTATAGGAATAAACTTTCTGGATGGAGTGGTCTAAACTGTGGTGTCCTCCTCCAGCATTATTAGGGTTGCTCTGTTTTAATGTCTGTGTGACTTCTTTGGAATAGGGACTGTATAATGATATCTCCAGATTCATTCTTTCATGTACTGAAAGCTTATGTTAAGGGTGATAAGATATAGATTTGAGAGGACTGTGAGTCAGCAGAAAATGGCAAATGCTTTATTATAAGCAGGGACAGAAATATCAATACTAAGATAAGATCATTTCTTGACTTTGTATAGTAAAGTATGTCAGGAGAGTCCAGCAAAGTGATGATCATCATGAGATTATCATCTCTTTGTACAGGATATATTATACTCATGGCTGTCGTACCCTGCCTTTCTGTCTGCCACATATTATTGAAGAAATAAGTCGTCACCAGGGCTTAAGGGGCATGTTATGAAGATTGTTCATAAGTTTGAGACCTGTGTATTGGGAAATATGATAGTTCAGTGGAGGTAGGAGTGAACCTATCTGTATGGATAGGTTCTTAGTCACTTAACATTAAAACATAAAAACTAAGGGGTGCCTTTAAGAGTTTAAAGAGAGGAATCAAATAAAATATTCCCATAAAAAATTTTTGAATAAAATAGTCACTTCTCTTTAAGGAGCTCACATACTGCTCCTTGGTTTAACATGTTGGATATTCTTTTCTTTTCTTTTTTTTTTTTTTTGGCCACACCCCATGGCATATGGTATCTTAGTTCCTTGACCAGGAATCGAACCTGCATTCCCTGCATTGGAAGCACGGAGTCTTAACCGCTGGATTGCCAGGGAAGTCCCAACATGTTGGATATTAGATTGTGTGAAAAATGTATCTAATACATTGTATCAGATTGTGTTAATCTACATAAACCTTACATATGTATACTGTATTAAGTGTTCCACCAAAATTAGCTTCATTTTTCATTGACATGCTTAAGCCTTAACGTACCAAACCTTTTAAACCAAAAACTTTAGAAATATTCATTTTAAAACAGTCTAAACATTAAAAAAATCTCTGCTGCCAGTGATAGTGATTCCTTGCTTATTAGCTTTTGTGTTGAAATGAGGAATGTTTTAAGCAGTGATTGGAATTAAAACTAGAACATTAATCTCATTCTGTAGTTATACCATTTTCTATTTCCTATTTTGTTTGTGGTAAATAACCTTTACTATAGTAATTGGTCCTTGCCTCCTGGAGTGTATAATGTCATTAAAAGAGATAAGGAAAGTAAGTATGGAAAAGTGATGTACGTATATTGCTTTGTGTGTTCATGTTGGATTAGTAATACATATGTGTATATATATATATATATATATACACACACACACACAGTGTAGCAATAAAACATTTTCCTGGTTAATGTTCTGAACCACCGACCTAGAATTTTAAAACTTTATTATATCAGTATTACATGTTCATGATTACTGATTACATTTCTTGGTATAAAGTTTAGTCTTTTGCTATGTAAAGAACTCAGTGGTATATATGGACTCAACTCTAAGAAAATATGTATTAAAAATCTGCTTTACAAAAGGATAGCAAAGGCACTTATTTCAACCTAATTTAGGGAGTTATGGGACTATACTTTAAAAATAAACTTTATGGGGCTTCCCTGGTGGCGCAGTGGTTAAGAATCTGCCTGCCAATGAAGGGACCTGTGTTCGATCCCTGGTCCGGGAAGATCCCGCATTCTGCGGAGCAGGTAAGCCTGTGCGCCACAACTACTGAGCCTGCACTCTAGAGCCCGCGAGCCACAACTACAGAACCCGCATGCTGCAACTACTGAAGCCCGCATGCTGCAACTACTGAAGCCCGCGTGCCTAGAGCCCGTGCTTTGCAACAAGAGAAGCCACCGCAATGAGAAGCCCGCGCACCGCGACAAAGAGTGGCCCCCGCTCGCAGCAAGTAGAGAAAGCCCGGGAGCAGCAGCAAAGACCCAACACAACCAAAAATAAAAATAAAATAAATAAATTTATAAAATAAATAAATAAGAATAAACTTTATAAGGACTTTAGCACATATTTAGAGCTCAATAAATATTTACTAAGTGATTTAAATATCAATAAGGTTTTGGTACCTTGCAACTTTAGTGATTTATTTAAAATAGGTCTAGTTAAACTTACACTTAGAACTTTACTGGAATTGAATTATTGTGGAGTTAAGGTTTTAAAATAATTTAAAAGCAACTTCAGTCTGAATATTCATAGTTAGAGAGGCATTTCTGAATACCTGAGTATGTTACACATTTATAATACATTACAGTTGAGAAAAATACATTTTCACATCCTCTGTGTCATTTGAGTTTCATCCATATTTCTGGAGAGAGGGTGAAGCAGGTATATTTATCCCCACTTTACAAATAAAAAACTCAGGTTCAGAAAGGTGCATACTGTACCTGTACCCCTTTAATGGCCAGCATTAGACATATAAGTCCCAATTCCATGTTCTTCCTACTGGATAAAACTTGTTAATTTTGATGGAGTTTGGGAGAGAAAATAATAAATGCATATGGGAAGATGATTGACAGCATATGAAAATATTACATGAAAAGTAATAAATTAACAGTACAGCAAATAAGTGCTGTAGGAATCTAGAATTTATAAAATTACGAGTTGAAGCAGTCACAAAAGTGCTCCTTAAGGAGTACCTGAAGTGAGCCTTGAGGACTGTGTTGAAATTAAGAAGTAAGGGTTAAGAGAGATTCCCCAGATAGAGGCTTAGAAATAGATGGCGAGGACGTCTTCCTGAGTTGGGAGGAAGTATACCATTCTTATAGTTACCTATTTTATATAGGACAGTATATGTAAGATAAAAGGCTTGGGGAACTTAAAAAAAAAAACTTTTTAGTAGGGAAATACAAAAATATGTACAGTAGTAGGGAGAATAGTATAATAATCTCAGGTGGCCATTACTCAGCTTCAGCAGTGTTCAGAGTTTTGCCAGTCTTGTTTCACGTATCCCATAGTTTTAAAGATTTTTTTTTTTTTTTGGCGGTACGCGGGCCTCTCACTGTAGTGGCCTCTCTTGCGGAGCACAGGCTCCGGATGCGCAGGCTCAGTGGCCATGGCTCACGGGCCCAGCCGCTCTGCGGCATGTGGGATCTTCCCGGACCGGGGCACGAACCTGTGTCCCCTGCATCGGCAGGCGGACTCTGAACCACTGCGCCACCAGGGAAGCCCTAAAGATTTTTGAAGCATATCCTCACATCAGTTTAACTATGTATACTTCAGTATGCACCACTAACAGAGAAGGACTTTTTTTTTAAACCACAATACTATTATCTCATATAGCAGAATTAATACTTCCTTGATATAAAATACCCAGTTCATCTTCAGATTTCTTTCACTTGTCTCAAAACTGTCTTTTTGTAATTGGTGTGTTCAAATTGGCTCCAGACAAGATCCACACATTGTATTTGATTGAAATGTCTCTTGAATCATTTTTTTATCTGGAACAACACTTTAAATTGTGTTTTTCCTCATACTGTATAAGAAACTGGATCATTTGGCCTACAGAAGTTTCAGTATTCTGTATTTGGCTCTTTTCTTCCTTTTGGCATCATGTAATATTCCACTTTCCCCATATTTCTGATAAACTGATATTTAGATAAAGAGATATGATTAGCTTCAGATTTGTTTTTTCTTCCCTCTTTCATATTTCTTTTTTCAGCATGAGACTTTTTATGTGGGACTTTATATTTTCTGTTGCATAATATTAGAAGAAGCACAGAAAACTTAGTTGTCTAACTTCCAGAGATGTTAAGAATGATCAAGAAGTTCAGGTGTTGTCAGCCTTATCTGTCCATCATCTTTAAATTTTCAAGGTTTTAGCATCTATGGTTATCTGTTGCCGAAATCCATTATCTCTCGAAGGTAGCAGATTGGTAACTTTTCTAATTTGATCATTCCTTCTGCATTTATTAGCTTTTAGAGAACTTCTAAAAGAAGCAGTCAGTATTGACTTAGTTAATAAGAGAGCATACTTCTTATTTCAGTTTTAGAGCCAGTTGCTTATTAGAATCTCTTTTTCTGCATTTGAGTTTCTCTACCTATGGGAAACAGAATTCAAAGTTTTGAAAACTATAATTCAGGCTATATTGATCATTTGACCATATCTTATTGCTTATACATTAGGAATACTTTAATTACCTGTTGTTGTTGTTTTTTTTAACATTTTGGACATTTTGAATTACCAAACTAGAGAATGATTATCCTTTAGGAAGTTTCAATGGTTAAAGATCATCTTTTTGACAATGATCAACGTTTCAGTGATTTAAGAACACATACAAAACAATATATGAATGAATACAAATAATCACACTCTCTTTGAAAAGTGACATCACAGTTATGTAAGTGAAATCTTATTTGCAGGATGAACATAGCACCATGGTTTATGTTTTGATACATAATTATAGACATAGTATACTAATGTAGTTTCTGTATGGTTAATGTTATACCTGTGTATTAACTCAGCATTTATGTGACAATATAAATTGGCTAAACAGAGCCCTGAAGCAACTATTTACACAGAAACTTACTATTACATATTATCTCTTTAGCCCTGCAGTTAAAAATTTACTAAAGCTTTATGGTAACATTATAGGAGATTTTGAGGAAAACTCCTGTAACCATAATACAGTGATTTTTGTTACCATGAGTTTTTGCTGTGCTGTTGTCCATGTGTAAATATAGTAGGTTGCTCAGATTTAATCATTTTCTATTGATTGGACATTTAAATGATTTCTACTCATATCTAGTTTTATGAATAGTGTTAAAAAGAACATCTCAATTCTTCAGGTCATTATTTAGTGGGAATTACTTTCTTAGGATAAATTTCCAAAAATGGGGTTACCGGATCTAAAGGATGTTTGACTTTTGGTATTTGTCACAAAGTTATTTTCAGATTCACTGTGTGTTTTGAGGATGTTTAGCACCATGGGACTTCTTAGGGAACATTTCTAAGGATGTTTGGTGTCCTTTTTTTTTGTTTTTTTTTGGCTTTTTTTGTTTTTCTTTTTAATACTATCTTACAGTTTGGAAAAATCCTTAAAATATGTCAACCCATTTTTTTTTTAACAATTGTTACCTTCTTTTTAAAATTACTTTTATTAAGTAGTAGCATTAGAAATGAGGATCTTGATGAAGTATTTCTGCCTTCTTGCATTGCCAACTTGTTAGTATTTACAACTTTAATTTTTTATTTTTTAATATTAAAGTATAGTTGATTTACAGTGTTGTGCTAATTTCTGCTGTACAGCAAAGTGACTCAGTTATACACATATATACATTCTTTTTTATATTCTTTTCCATTATGGTTTATCCTAGGAGATTGGATATATAGTCCGTGTCCTATGCATTAGGACCATGTTGTTTATCCATTCTAAATGTAATAGTTTTCATCTACTAACCCCAAACTTTCAGTCCATCCCTCTCCCTCTCCCCTCCCCCTTGGCAACCACAAGTCTGTTCTCTATGTCTGTGAGTCTGTTTCTGTTTTGTAGATAGGTTCATTTGTGCAATATTTTAGATTCCACATATAAGTGATATCATATGGTATTTGTCTTTCTCTTTCTGACTTACTTCACTTAGTATGAAGTGAATCTCTAGTTGTATCCAAGTTGCTGCAAATGGCATTATTTCATTCTTTTTTTATGGCTGAGTAGTATTCCATTGTATATATGTACCACATCTTATTTGTTCATCTGTTGATGGACATTTAGGTTGTTTCCGTGTCTTGGCTATTGTGAATAGTGCTGTATAGCTTTAATTTGAATCATGAGGTTATGCAAAGGATTTGTGGCTTGTTTACATGCTTGAATTTATCTGTATTCACTGAAAGTCTTATTTTTTTAATTCCCAACCATTATCTACTCCAAAATACAAATTTCTTGCCACACTCTAAATCCCTAAGAGTGAATCTTTCTGTAATGGCCACAGTTCCTACAATCTTGCTTTAATAATAGGTCAGGAATTGCTAAAACCCCATTTCTTCCCTCTATGTATTTATTTATTTTATTTATTTATTTATTTATTTTGCGGTACGCGGGGCTCTCACTGCTGTGGCCTCTCCCGTTGCGGAGCACAAGCTCCGGACGCGCAGGCTCAGTGGCCATGGCTCACGGGCCCAGCCGCTCTGCAGCATGTGGGATCTTCCCGGACCAGGGCACGAACCCGGGTCCCCTGCATCGGCAGGCGGACTCTCAACCACTGAGCCACCAGGGAAGCCCCCCTCTATGTATTTTTAAAAGAATTCTAAAGGAATCAATATTGTAGTGGAAGGTGGTTTGGCAGTATGTATTGATTTTATGTGCATTTACCCTTTTGTTCAGCATTTCTGCCTCCAGGAATCCATGTTGTAGAAATACTGCCAAGTAAGCAGAAAACAGTGTATAGAAGGGTGTACAATTTCAGTGATACCTTTAACACTGAAAAACAGAAACAATTTAAACATCTACCAAAAGGGAATTTGTTAAATAAACTATGGTACATTCATATAATGAAATAATCTGTTATTACCAAAAATAAGGTAGGTATGTGTTGACAGTGAAAGATTGAAAAAGCAAATTGTGAGTACATATTGTACATTCTCATTTTTTTAAAAAAAAACAACTGTTAGATGTATTTATGGATAGACAAATTTAGAGGCATCTTAACATGGGTGTATCAGGTTTGGATGAAGACATGATCTTTTCACTTTCTTACGTACTTCTGTTTTAAAGTTTGTACAATGAGCATGTGTTAAGTTTGGAATTAAGAAACACATTTTTTTTAAAAGATTAAGCAAGTAAAATTTTAACGTAACAGCATAGATAATAGGTGAGTACTGGTTTTCTAAATATTCAGAACATTTTGGAGACTCTTCTTTTGTAATCTCCTTCAGAACCACTTGACCTCAGTTTGTGCCTCCTCTCTCTACTGATTTTAGCACACTGGATCCCAAGCAGCAGTCACTTAGAGCAAAACTGAGACTTTGTGCAGGGGATGAGTGGAGGGGGGCAGTATATCAGGAAGTAATTGACAGTAGAAATTTGACCAATTAGATTGTAACTGCATTAAGAAGCCTTAAACCATGAAGAGTGCAAGTAGTACTAAATTCTAAGGGAAGGTTTTGAATAAGAGGTAGCATAAGGGTTATGAAAAAATCATCTCAAAGGATGGCGTTGGTAAGAATAAAGGCACAGAAATGAGTCATGTTGTGTGTGTGCAAGGGAGAAATTAATTTCAGTGTGAATTGCCCTCAAGTAGGTTCACTACCACCTTGATCAATAGGAATTATCAGGCTAGGGCTCAGGAGGATTGATATAAGTGAAGAATTTGGGAAAGTGATGAATGTAAAATGCTAGGCCAGGGAATTTATAAGTCCACCACAGCGGGTGAGTTGTTACTCTCAGTTGTATCAGTGGTTGGTCAGGTCATCATCATTTGGCCATTATCAGGCCAGAACTGCTGATCTTACACTACCATAGACTGCTAGTTACATTTTTTTCATAAGCAAACCTTGGTTCATTGTGAGGTTTCCTGTTCCTTAGGTTTTCTGATATTTCCAAGGCTTTGTTATATCTTGACACACTAACACATACATGAAGCTTTGACATTGAAATGTATACTTCACATTCAAATTGGGGTCCATATGGATTCAGTATGTCCTTAGTCTTGTTTAAATTATTTCTACCACTTTTCTCCATCCTGTGCATAGTGTCCCCAGTGCCACTGAGTATATTAAGTAATGTTTAATCTCTACTAATTTTTTTTAATGATAGGAAAACTATATCTGAACTTGAAGGGGGGACATTTATTGTACTTAATTAAAAGTTTGTTTTAATGATGCAGATTCTAAATAGGATACATCATGTCCACAGGGTGTCTTTGTTTTAGACATTTTAAAGACATTTTATTTGATAGCCAATAAAATAAGTGCTTATAATTTTAAATAGATTGAAAGGAAAAAAATCAATGCAATCCTCTTTGATGCAACTTTTTTCCCTCCAGACCAGAATCTGTAGAAGCTAGCCCTGTGGTAGTTGAGAAATCCAACAGTTATCCCCACCAGTTATATACCAGCAGCTCGCATCATTCACACAGTTACATTGGTCTGCCCTATGCGGTAAGTGTCACACGTTTCTCTGGAAGGGTATGTTTTATATCTGTATATAAATCTCTATATATTTTATATATCTAGAGGTTGAAAGTTGATGTGTGTGGTATTGTGCCTAAAACTGAATATTTTAAAAGCAGACTTGTTTTATACTATCTAAACAATTAGGTATGTAATTTGTAGTTTAGTTTTTTCATTGATCTAATTATATTTATTCAAGGGATTAAAATTCTATAAGAGGAATTCCCTAGAAGTTTTTATATTATTATTATTTTGCTTTTTTATGCTATTAATAGTTTAGTATTATAATTCTTTACCTTCTGTATAAAAAGACTGTAGATAGAATTGTACTATCTACTGTTGATTCTAAATTATATAGTAATTATATAGTTACCATTTATTTAGCACTTATATGTCAGGCTCTGTGCTAAGCATTTTTGCGTATATTATCTAATTTCATCTTCAAAAACAACCTAATAAGATAGGTACAACCTAATAAGATAGGTATAGTTTTCATCCCCATTTCATAGCTGAGAAAATGAAAGCTTGTCTAAGCTTGTCTATTCAATGTTGCCAAAACTTTAAAAATCCCTATTGTATACTTTATAGTGATAATACGTCTTTTGTAATTGTTTTTGTTATTCTTTAGCCTCCAGTTTCCTGAGTTGTTTTTTTTGTTTTGTTTTGTTTTGTTTTTGTGGTTTTTTGTTTGTTTGTTTGTTTGTTTGTTTTTAACCACTATTCTCACATCTTGCATTGTGAAGGTGACCAAGTTTCTATATCTGGTTTCACCAAGTCATTATTTTAAAGGTATTAAGGAAGAAGTAGGCCAATTTCATCTCTCTCAAATATTTAAGGATTGAATTTTATTTAAGTTGCTTAGTTTATATTTTTATTGAAATTACATTGTGATGTATTTGTGATTAATTACCCAGGACCATAATTATGGTGCTCGTCCTCCTCCAACACCTCCGGCTTCCCCTCCTCCATCAGTTCTTATTAGCAAAAATGAAGTAGGCATATTTACCACTCCTAATTTTGATGAAACTTCCAGTGCTACTACAATCAGCACATCTGAGGATGGAAGTTATGGTACTGATGTAACCAGGTGCATATGTGGTTTTACACATGATGATGGATACATGATCTGTTGTGACAAATGCAGGTAAAATGTTTCATGCCATTTGCTTATTTTTCTAGAATGCTGCTAACCTTTGTGATTGTTAATGTTGGAAAAAATAAAGTGACTTTTGAAGGAATTGATAAATGCATTTTTTAAGTGATACTTTTGCAACTGTCAGTGCACTCTCTTTTGCTCCTAGGAAATGCCCCTATGGGAAAAAAGCTATCCTAGAGTTTTTCTTAGAAATCCTCGTTGTTAATTGAGTAATAGGCAATCAGTTCTGAACTTTATTCATATAGAATCACATCTCTCTTTTTACTCATTTGGTAGTAATACAACTACATAAAGTAGACAAGACAGAAATGAGAGGAGAATTGAGTCCTGTGTATTTCCTTTGGAATTATTTGTGCTGTATAGTCAACTGTGATTTTCCAGTTTGGGGGAATTATACATTTTGATTGATGTTTGTTTGACCTGACTCTCTCACCTCCTTTTGACTTGAACCTTGCAGCACTCTGGAGTCTCCTTGAACCAGAACCACAGTCTCCCCTCCCCCAACCCTGGTTCAACCACCAAGAAAGGCCTCCTCCCCTAGAGAAGGTGTGATTGGGAGAGAAAGGGGTTTTGTTTTCTTTCTTTTTTTTTTTCCCCTGGTGGGAGGGAGTTGGGGAGGATGGAGAGGGAACAGTAGGATTTCAACCTGAAAGTTACTGAGTCCATCCCCTGCATAGGCTGGGAAGCAGAGAGTATTTAAGCAATGTACTGTAGAGGATAAGAAAGTTTGATAGTTTACAGAATGTCCTGGATCTGGTCTTAAGGCATAGCTTCATCATTTTATTTGAAATAGTACCCATATTTGAATGTGAGTGTAAAAATGCATTGTTGAGCCACATAGAAATTACTTTGCATTATTTGTAATCTTGTTCCCATCTATTAAGTTAGGTGATTAGGAGTGGGATGTTATTGATATAAACAGGCAGTTAGGTTATATATGAAAAAGTTGATTTACCTTTTCCAAAAAGGGGGAAGATTAGTCTTAAGTGGAATGTGAAATTTGATGGGGTTTTTTGTTTGTTTGTTTGTTTGTTTGTTTTTGCGGTACGCGGGCCTCTCACTGTTGTGGCCTCTCCCGTTGCGGAGCACAGGCTCCGGACACGTAGGCTCAGCGGCCATGGCTCACGGGCCCAGCCGCTTCGCGGCATGTGGGATCTTCCCGGACCAGGGCATGAACCCGCGTCCCCTGCATCGGCAGGCGGACTCTCAACCACTGCGCCACCAGGGAAGCCCATTGATGTTATTTTTATGGGAAGTTGTAATATTAATGCTTTGAGTTAATTTTCATAATAAAAATACATTGTGATGCTTTTTAAAATTTAAAAATAAACTTATGGTACATACTATTACCATAAGCAGTCACCTCAGTGAGCTTATTCAGGAGGTGAATTTAAAAACTAAGAAAATAACTTCTCTGATAACTTGTTTTCCTCATTATTTTTTAATTAGCTACTTATTAGCAAATCTGAATTCATATTTTAACCAATCATATAAAATAGCTTTCTCATTGCTGATTTTGTCTTATGTGATAAACTACATACCATTGGACAATATTTTTATTTTAATGCATAATCTAAAGTGTTTTTGTTTTGATTAATTACAATGATCTATATATAATATAGAATTATATCTATTAGAAAAGAGTGAAATAGTCCTTAGGACTTATACCTATCTACAAATTCTTGAGGGACCAGTTCACGTATTTTGGATTATTCAAGGTATTTGCTTTTTAGCAACTGCTCTATTTGTTATGAATTTATTTTTTGTTATTCTACTTTTCTACTGCTTAACCTGTAGTATACTACAAGGCTTAATCTTTTTTCCTCTATTCTTGTTTTCATTGCCTCTATATATTTTCATGTACCTACTGCCCATACTCATCTCTTTCAAGTTTGACATCTAGAGCTCTGATTATTTATTCATTTTCTAGTTTTATTTCTTCTGTGGTCTGCATGACATTATTACTTAGCCCCCAGATTTAACCTAATTTGTTATTCTGACTCTCCATGTCAGGTGTTCTGCTTTTCTTTTGAACTTTTTCCCCTACATCTTTAATACATAGTCCATTACCTTTCACATTTACCAGTTCTCGTCCCAACATACTCAGTTAAGAAGTAAAGAGCAAGATCATAGCAGTTAACTCAGTAGCTATATATTAAAAGTAGCTCATTATTATATAAGGAATAATTAAGACTATTTTTAGAAACAGGCATATATATCAACTTTAGACCAATTAAAGTCTTGGCAATAAAATGCAAAATAATAGCATTGAGAAATTTGCCTCAAGTTGGTCCATGTATCACATTAAAAATAGAGTTCATAATAGGTTTAGTCTCTCTCTTCATGAAATGACTGTTGGATTCTTTAACTTCATCTTCTCTGCCATCATTCTAGTTCTTTCCATTGTTCTTTAACTGAGATCTGGAATGTTGGAAAAGCCTCTTAGTTGATTTTTATGCCTCCAGTTTCTTAACTTCTTTGAATTAACACTGTATACCATCAAAGCAACCTCTAGTTGTTACCTGTTGCCAATTAGAGGAATGCTCTGCAAATCCTGACATTCCAGGTTGTATGTAATCTGACTGCATTTTACTAATTCAGTTTTATCCCCCTCTGTTTCTCAAAATGAACATTCTTCTTCAGATATATTAACTGCCTTCTGGCTGTTGCTCCCAGTATCTGTCTACTTGAGAAAATGTTGCTATAATGAGGTCTTTTCTTCCTAATTTCCCAAGTGAGGTTCTCTTCAAGTCTCTGTTATTCTTCAGGATTCTTTTCCCATTAATTCGAAGCATTGTGGACATCTCCAGTTTGTGATTTCTAATTATATTTGTAATGTATACCTTTTACATTGTAAAATTATATTTGCTTTAGAAATTTATATCATATATATAATATCCTATATTTGTCCTCTTATTTTTGCATCTCAAAGTTTTATCTTCCCGAGGACTTATTTCTATGAATTCTTCGTATTACCTTTTACACTGCTAAACTCAAAGTAGACACTTATTAACTGATAGTTAAATGGAATATCAAATCTTAATTTAAGGATGATTTTAATAATATTTTATATGTTCTGCTTTTCTTTTTTTTTCCTTTTTAAAGTGTTTGGCAACATATTGACTGCATGGGGATTGACAGGCAGCATATTCCTGATACATATCTTTGTGAACGTTGTCAGCCTAGGTAAGTTGTACATACAGTAAAATTGCCAGTCATTTTACTGAGGTAATCTTTAGTTATTAGAAATTTATGTATGAATTCTAGATTAAACACTTAATGGATACTGTATTTCATCGAATCTAAGATGGAAGAAGTTTCCTTTTTATGGTTTGTTTTGTTTTTTGGGTTTTTTTCTTTTTCCATTCTGACATCTCTAAAATCAAGAAGAATCTTTCCATTGATAGCATGTCATGGTTTATTTTCTAGGGTTTTTAATGATGCATGAAATAATAGTGCCTTTTTTAAGTGATGACATCTTTTTTTCAGTGGACTGCAAATTATGTTATAAAGTTACTAGAAGGACATTTCGTTAGTTACAGAATTTTGCAGGGCTTTTACTGTCATTCTGCTTGTTGGCAGTAATGTGTTTTCTTCCCATTTCTTTTTTGTGCTTTTCAAAAAAAATCTTTTTTAATGGACATTTCAAACCTATATAAAAGTAATAGTGTAATGAACCTGCATGTTTCCACCACCCAGCTTCAACAATTGTCAATAATCTTTTTTCATTTACATTGCTGTGTCTTTTTCTCCTTCACATATTGTTTTAATGCAAATCCCAAATATATTATTTCATTCATATGTATCCTTATGTATTTCAGTATGTATGTATTTGTGTATGTGTATTTCAGTATGTATCTATAAAAGAATTTTTTAACAAAAATCTATAACCACAAAACGATTATTATATTGATACATGCAACAAAATCTATTACATCCAGCCATTCTTAAAGTATTGATTGGTTGCTATACATCTCTTTTAAGTCTCTAGTAATCTAAAGCTACACCCCTTACCCAACCAACCCCAGTCTCCTTTGCAGTGTGTTTCTTTAAGGGACTGAATTGTCTATTTATCCTGGTGAGTTTGCCAATTGCATTATCATGGTTTAACAGATTTCTCTCTATAGATATTTCTGTAAATAGGTGTGTGATTAGATTTAGGTCCCTTTTTTTGGGGGGGGGGTTAGACTTTCATACACTGTGTTCTATCAGGTGACACATCTTATAATATATGAATGGGACCCATTGATGGTTATTTTTAAGGTCCATTAATTTATTAGGGGTTGCAAATTAGTGACATGTTAATTCTATTGCTTATCACTTATTAGCTGGACTATTTCTGTAGAAAACTTCCCCATATTAACTGTTCAGTTCTCTTAAGGTATATTTCACTGAGGAAAGGCAGGATAAATGCTTGTTGATTTGTAGCCTTTATCAGTTTTTAGAATAGTGAAAAGAATTCTAAGTGTCATTATGAAGTCAGGGATTTAAACATATTGGATATCAGTCTGTTGCAGTTATTCCTTTCTTTTTAAATATTTATTTATTTGGTTGCATAGGGTCTTAGTTACGGCAGGCGGGCTCCTTAGTTGTGGCACGTGGACTCATTAGTTGTGGCATGTGGGCTGCTTAGTTGTGGCTCATGGGCTTGTTAGTTGCAGCTCACCAGCTCCTTAGTTGTGGCTTGTCAGCTCCTTAGTTGTGGCATGCAAACTCTTAGTTGCAGCATGCATGTGGGACCTAGTTTCCTGACCAGGGATCGAACCTGGGACCCCTGCATTGGGAGCGTGGAGTCTTATCCACTGTACCACCAGGGGAGTCCCTATTATCTTTTTTTTTTTTTTTTTTTTTTTGGCTGTGTTGGGTCTTCATTGCTGTGTGCGGGCTTTCTCTAGTTGCGGCGAGCGGGGCCTACTCTTCGTTGTAGTGTGCGGGCTTCTCATTGCAGTGGCTTCTCTTGTTGCAGTGCATGGGCTCTAGGCACACGGGCTTCAGTAGTTGCAGCACACGGGCTCAGTAGTTGCAGCATGCGGGCCCTAGAGCACATGGACTTCAGTAGTTGCTGTGCATGGACTCAGTAGTTGCAGCACACGGGCTCAGTAGTTCTGGCTCACGGGCTCTAGATTTCAGGCTCAGTAGTTGTGGCGCATGGGCTTAGTTGCTCTATGGCATGTGGGATCTTCCCAGACCAGGGATCGAACCCGTGTCCCCTGCATTGGCAGGCAGATTCTTAACCACTGTGCCTCCAGGGAAGTCCCTCTATTATCCTTATTTATGTTGAAATTTTGTCCCATTTTTGGTTAATGGGAACCACTTTGAGTTGGCTTTGTGGTCCTTTTGACAATACCCTAGTAGTACTTGCTAGCTTTGTGCAATCTAATACGACAAGATGTCTCGGGCTTATCTCATACTTCTGTGCCCCACGCTCAGAATTGGTTTTCAAGACCAGAATCTGAGAGCTAGTAATGCTCCTTCCTCTGGAACTACTCAACGTTGCTAGGTCTTTTTAGTAGATGAACCTAGTCTACTAGAAGTTTTGTCTGTTTGTTTATTTTTAAGATAAAATACATGAGTTTATACAGATAATTGCAATTTAAATTTAGGAATACAGTTGACCTTTGAACAACATAGGTTTGAACTGTGCATGTCCACTTATGCATGGAATTTTTTCAATAGTTAATACTACAGAACTACACACTCTGCATTTCAGCACCCCAGCCCTCACGTTGTTCAGAGGTCAACTGTACAAGGTTTTCATTTAACTGTTTCTGTATTCCATCTGTGTCTCTCTTTATCCTAGTTCTCAACAACATATACAGTAGTGTAATTAGAGTATCATGTAATTTGCTCAACTGCTTAATCCCATAGAAGAATGTAACAGTCTCAGAGTAAGAGTACCAACAATGGCACCTGTAACAATATGATTATGTAACACACTTCAGAACTTTTTTTTCCTGTAAGATATTTTCTACAGGGATGTATAGTTAATTTTTTGTGTTTAAAGTCTCTTGAAAGAATTTTATTGTGTGGTTATAACACCAACTGGGTACACACTTCTGGGTTAGGTTATTAGTTTTATTTTTTTATTTTATTTTTTTAATAAATTTATTTACTTATTTTTGGCTGCATTGGGTCTTTGTTGCTGCGTGCGGGCTTTCTCAAGTTGTGGCGAGCAGGGGCTACTCTTCGTTGCGTTGCGTGGCCTTCTCATTGCGGTGGCGTCTCTTGTTGAGGAGCATGGGCTCTAGGGCGCACGGGCTTCAGTAGTTGCAGCACGCGGGCTCAGTAGTTGTGGCTCAGAGACTCTAGAATGCAGGCTCAGTAGTTGTGGCATACAAGCTTAGTTGCTCCACAGCATGTAGGATCTTCTGGGACCAGGACTCGAACCCATGTCCCCCTGCATTGGCAGGGGGATTCTTAACGTCTGCACCACCAGGGAAGCCCTAGTTTTATTTTTGATTTTTTAAAAATTAAACTTTTGAAGTAATGTGGGTTTGCATGCATTTGTGAAATAATACAGAGATCCTGCGTATCCTTTATTCAGTTTCTCCCAGTGGTAACATCTTGCAAAACTGTTAATACAATATCACAGCCAGAATATTGACATTGGTATAGTCAAGCTACAAAACATGTCAATCACAAAGATTCCTATGTTGCCTTTCCTAGCCGTACCTACCTCCCACCTCTTACCCCTCCCATCCCTGACCTTTGGCAACCACTAAATCTGTACTCCATTTCAGTAATTCTGTCATTTTAAGAATGTTACATAAATGGAATCACACAGTATGTGACCTTTTGGAATTGGCTTTTTTTTTTTTTTTTTTTTTTTTT